>NW_015505955.1:549407-568049 GCF_001515645.1 Sinocyclocheilus grahami
CCCCCCCCAAACGAGACACCAATGATTGATCATGTAAACAATGATCGGTCAAGATTATGCATGACGGGACTTCTGAATTCGAAATTCAGGAACAACTCCATAAAAAACTAGTTAAAGAGGAAGGCAGAGTGCTGAAGTCCCATCAAGCCAGTTTCAGTAGTGTGTGCGCATATTATATAATACGTGACCCTGGAGCACAAAACCAGTCATAAGTAGCATATTTGTAGCGATAGCCAACAATACATTGTATGGGTCAAAATTATCCATTTTTCTTTTATGCCAAAAATCATTAGGATATTAAGTAAGGATCATGTTCCATGAAGATATTTTGTAAACTTCTTACCATAAATATATTAAAACTTAATTTTTGATTAGTAATATGCATTGCTAAGAACTTCATTTGGACAACTTTAAAGAGGATTTTCTCAATATTTAGATTTTTTTGCACCCTCAGATTACAGATATTCAAATAGTTGTATCTCAGCCAAATATTGTCCTCAAACCCTTAATACTGGTTTTGTGGTCCAGGGTCACATATTACGTAATCTGCAGTCAGTTTAAAAAAAGACATGATCAGAAAGTCTTCTGCAACAGATGTTAATCATATAACATTAACAATATTGTCGTCTTAAGAACAAGAGATATTTGAAAACTTCTTGAGTATTTTTGCACTTAAGAAAAATTCCAAGAAGTTTGCCATAATTTTCCTAAGAAAGTTCTTAACTCCTTAAGAAGATTTTTGTGAATTCAGCCCCAGATGTTTTGCCGATCTGGCCCGGAGACAACTAATTCTCTAACCAATAAATACTTGGATGGCATAAAAACATACCAAGGGCAAGATGCAGCAGGAGGGCCGGTTTGAATGCAGAAAGCATCCCATAGGCTTAAACGTCTTGTTTCTACATGTTTAATGTGACCTCCGTGTGCTTGGCTCCCCCTGCGAAGGGCATTACCTCCACAGTTTCAAAGCAGTCCGTCTCAAATATCGCATCCTCTCTCAGTACCCTTCATCCACCGAGGGGGGCCACTTTTGTGTGTTTGTCAGAGTGTGTATGTACCTATATAGGTGTATTCATTACCATTCAATGAAATGTATTTGTAATGTGATAGTGTACACTTTGCTGTTTTACCTGGGTTCAGGTTGTGTGTGTCTGTGCTGGCTGTGGATCGCTTCGGAGATAGTCCGGAGGCTGCTTATGGGATTTTTGATGGCGATCGTAATGAGGAAGTTTCCAGGTTACTGCAGTGCACCATGGGAGATGTATTGGCAGAGGAGATACAGCACTCCAGTGTGGACAGTGTATACATGAGCAACACTTTCCTTACCTCCCATAGGTGTGTTTTGCGCACACACACACACACACACAAGTTGATTTGATTAAGCTTTTTTTCTTTTTTCCATAAATCATGTATGCTTCAGTTTGCTTGTACAATCATTGGTAACTAACTGTATGAATTTATAACATCTTTTATTACAACGTTCTCTGGAATACTTGATTCAGTCATGACATTCGATCGATATATTTGTATAATGACCGTCTATTTATACATTGGTCTACTTTTTAGTGTCACTCTGCATTCTCTTTCTTATCACATAAGTAATTTAAATTTCATATCCATTTATTTATTTGGTAAGTAGTTATATAATGAATGGGATCATGTATAGTCAGTTGGTCATTACTTACGTAATGCTCAGCAGAAAGTAGTTTAATTTAAATTTAAATGTATGATATATATGAGAATGATTAAGTTTCATGACATTTCTAACTGTTAACTTTTTAAGTGATGCACCTAATAATGTTTACGTAAAAGTTTAATTTTTATCAATAAATAATCTTTATGCTAAGTATATTATAGTGTGAATATCAAAGG
This sequence comes from Sinocyclocheilus grahami, assembly GCF_001515645.1. Lineage (NCBI taxonomy): Eukaryota > Metazoa > Chordata > Actinopteri > Cypriniformes > Cyprinidae > Sinocyclocheilus > Sinocyclocheilus grahami. The sequence goes on from NW_015505955.1 coordinate 551,280, forward strand.
AAAATATCTTTAAATAATAACCAATTGTGTATTGCAACTATGGAGCATTCAAGTCCTCATGGAAAAATTATATTTACAATTTGGGAAGTCGAAATTACAACATCAGGTGCCTTTAAATGAGTTTGGTCGGAGCAAGATGGCAGTTCAGCAAGATTGATGACGAATGCACATCATGCATTTCGCTTTTTTGTTGTTTTCAATTCATGAAGAATTTGTAAACAAAGTCATTATATATTCTATCGTAGTTGTACAGTACTATCGTAGTTCATACAAGCAACTTAAAGAGAGAGTTCACCCAAAAATTAAAATTGTCATTAATTACTCGCCCTCATGTCGTTCCAAACCCATAAGAGCTTAGTTCATCTTTGGAACACAAATTAAGATATTTTTGATGGAATCTGAGAGCTCTCTGACCCTCCCATAGACAACAAGGATCCTAACACGATCAAGGCACAGAAACGTAGCGAGGACATCGTTAAAATAATCCATGTGACATCAGGGGTTCAACCGTAATTTTACAAAGCTACGAGAATAACTTTATTCAACAATTCGTCTCCTCCGCGTCACCCTATAGCGCCATTTTGGAGAGTATCACAACGTATGCTGTTACGTGTCAGCAGCACCACGCGTAATGTTTACGTTCAGATCAAAGCTATTTTTGTTTTCTTTGCGCACAAAAAGTATTCTCGTAGCTTCGAATAATTATGGTCGAACCACTGATGTCACATGGCTTATTTTACCGATGTCCTTACGTTTCTGGACCTTGATCGTGTTAGGATCCTTGTTGTCTATGGAGGGTCAGAGAGCTCTCAGATTTCATAAAAAATATATTAATTTGTGTTCCAAAGATGAACGAAGGTCTTATGGGTTTGGAACGACATGAAGGTGAGTAATTAATGACAGAATTAAAATTTTTGGGTGAACTATCCCTTTAAAGGAGCTAGTTTTATTAAAAAAGAAAACCTTTATTGCATCCACCATATTTTGTCACTGACGCCCACAACTCTGAAACTCGTGCTCAAAGAAAACCCACTGGCAATTAAAACTTACCATTCAACTTCTGAATCTGACTTGAATGCCCCATAGTTCAGACAGAGCTTTGAATTTAGATTCTTAACTCTATGAATAACAAATGCATTTCTCATATTGCGTTGTGCATTTTTGCAGGAAACTTGGCATGGCAGGCCAGAAGCTCGGTGCCTCTGCTCTGCTCTGTTACATCCATCATGAGTCCTCCGAGCCTGGCCGCTACTTCAGCCTCACTGTGGCCAACGTAGGCACCTGCCAGGCTGTACTGTGTCGTGATGGGCAACCTCTTGCCCTCTCAAAGGTTTTCAGCCTAGAACAAAGCGCTGAGGAGATGGAGCGTGTCAAACTGGCAAAAGCTATTATCACTGAGGTATTGACTCATTCTCAGGTCATCCCATAGACCTTAGTCAGGTTAGATGCCATATTGCATTGTACGTAGAAGAAAACCAGGCTGTGAGCAATAGACTTGCAGTCTTAATAATGGCACATGCTGTATAAAGTTCCTAGATCTCTCTCAAAACTCTTTTATGGAGTTTTGACTACTGATTTTTTAATTTTTCGTTTTGTCAGCTGAATAATTGGCACGTTAAACAGCATTTATTGCAATCCATTGAAGGAATTGTATCCCTCACCTCTTGGCCTTGTGTTCCTTCCTGTGATTTTAAGTTTGAAAATGTTTTTTATTATGATTTTTTAATACTGCCTTTTTATTTTAAAATATAATAGTATTAATCGCACGTTATTATTTTGTTTATTTTGATTTTAAAAAACTAAATAAAGTTAAATAATATTTTCATCACTATTATTAATAAATTTTTTTAATAGTTATAGTTAATATTTTAAGTCACACTATGTGCAGTGTGAGGACCAAACCAGATCTCCAGGTGCTCTTATGAGAACCAGGCTGAAAAACTAATGTGCACCCCTGTCTATAAGCTAACTGGCCGATGCATCATGCTGTTTAATGTAAATATGGACATGAATGAGAAGTAGCAGCTTATTTGTGTCTCTAATCATTTGACTCTTGTGCTGTAGGATAACAAGGTGAGTGGGGTGACATGCTGCTCACGGTTACTTGGCTGTTCCTACCTGTTTCCTTGGGTACTTCCCAAACCCTGTGTGCACACAGAGCCTCTGTGTTCCCAGGATGAGTTCCTGATCCTAGGAAACAAAGCACTCTTCCAGAAGGTTTCCTACCAGGAGGCAGTGAGCACTGTGCTGGCTGTCAGAGACCCCCGTGCTGCTGCCAAAAAGCTCTGCACGCTGGCACAGAGCTATGGGTGCCGGGATAACGTGGGAGCAGTGGTGGTAGCTTTGCATATCGGAGAAGACAGCTGTACATGTGAGCCTCCTCTCTCGAACGCAGAAGCCCGAGGACCACCTTTACTGATCTCCATGTTCCCTGGTGACCCAGCCACGCCGTCATCTAGTAGTGGCATCGCCTCGGAGTTCAACAGCGAGATGTCTGCTTCGGAAGTTGGCAGCGAGGCTGGGTCCACAGCTTCGGACGAGCACCCCTCTTCGGGACCAACAGCTCGTCCGGAGCGCCGCTGTAGTTTGCATCCCACTGCTACCTTATGTAACATAGGGCCAGTGGCGAGCTTGGGGCCAGGGGCGCACCCGGCTCTATTCCAGCGGCAACCTTCCAGTGCAACCTTTTCAAGCAACCAATCGGACAATGGACTAGACAGCGACGACGAGGCTCCTTTAGAAGGTGTCATCTCAAACGGAAGCAAGCTTGAGGTAGAAGTGGACATCCATTGCTGCGCTTTTCAGCTGCGCTCCGGACCACCGGAAAGTCCCAAGGACCTGGACGGCCGGCATGATTCGAGGGGCTCGGATTATCCCAACAGCAAAATGCGGCGGCAAAACAGCGTGGTGGTTTCTGCCACCAACGGCTGCCTGCTGGCTGTATGTGGCCGAGAGATCTCAGATCTGAAGAAGTCTCCTTCAACATCTAGTCTCTTTGGGAAAAAGCTGTCTAATGGCTCCGTAGTGGCTCTCGAGGACAGCCACAATATTATTGAGGTAGCACTAGAGGCCCCAAAAAAGAAGTCTGGATATTTCGCCGCACCAGCCCAGCAAGACCCAGAAGACCAGTTAATTATTCCGCCCAGTCTGGAGCAAGATGTGCGGGAGCAGCTGAGAGGCCAGAGCCCAGTGGTTCCCGGGCCGCCGCCGGCTCCTTTAACGCTGCCCTCAGCGAGAGACCCCAACTGGGACCATCCTCAGCCCACCGTCCCCTGTCTCCACCCCAACACCGTCCTGCAACAGGACGTCTACGACACCGCTCTATAGTTGGTGCAAGAGGACCGCACCATTGGAGCATCTCCGCATCATAGTGCCACATCAAAGAGGCTAGCACACTCGAGATAATCCAGTTCTTATTTAGCGCCATCATCACGTGTAGTTCCATGCATGTGTGTTCTTGGGCTGATCCGAGTCAAGAACGAATGGGTGGAAATGTCAGGACCGATGAAATCTTGAAGATTGTGGAAATACATGGGCTATTCCTGACCAAAAACCACAGCATGGAGCTGGAGTACCTCATACATCACCATGCGCGAGTTCATTTCGACATTCGCCCTTTATATCAAAGGTCACAGGCTTACGTAGGCTTTGATGATCACATTTGCCTTCTGGAGGAAAGATACTATCAAGCTAAACTGAGACCAAAAGATGTGAAAAGTGCCTCTTGGAGATGGTTGAGGTTCAGAGAGCCTTTACTGTTCTGGTGTAAGTGCAGTGTTGTTCTCCTACCTTCCCATAGTGGCAACTAGTCGGTAATCTGACCTTTTGAAGTCTGTGAGGAATATTTCAGACGGATCTCTTCCCAATCTGACCTGCTGGAAACATCCCGTTCCATTTCATGGAAAGGAGTGGTGGTTGTTGTGCAAAGATGTTGTTGTTGAAAAAGACCAGAACTTTCTCCGCCGTTCCTGATCTCCTCTCTTGTATGCATACGGGATCTCCCAGACAAAGCCATGGGGGTCTCTGGGACCCTCTGCACAATAGAAGAGTACAATGAACCCAACGTAACATTCAAACCCTGGAGAGGGAATCGGTCTAGTGATGGAGGCAGAGTGAGATGGAGACATAAACTACATCCAATGCTCAGTGGAAGCATCGCCACACCTTTAAGGTCATTTGGGGAGCAAAAAGACCTCACAACCTCTCGGGTTGTTTAGAGTACTTGAAGTTTCGAGTGTGCCATGACTACATGACAGAGCCCATGCTATACAGCCTTGGGCCGTGAATACGTCATTGGGTCTTTGTAGTAGTGCAGTTTTGCTGTTGATCTGAGTGAGGTTGGGATATTTTCTCATTATCTCATAATCAAGGAAAAAATTATCAGCTGACATTTAGTTTTTTTTGTATGAGAGGTACTGGGCATATGATATGTATGTGTGTGGGTATGTGTGCTCTATTTTAGCCATGCATGGTACGTATAAGGAAACAGGCTGGTCAGAGTTTGTTTTTTATTTGAATCAGGAGACCTGAGGAAAGAGACTATATTGGGTCATTTGAGTTTGTCATTGCCACAATCACAGGATCAGGGAATTCTGAGCAGTAAAACACTGTGCTCACTGTTTGAGGAGACATCTAGTGGTGTTTATTGGAAACAACAATGTTGTTTTTTCAGGGTTTTCCCTGGAATTAAGTTCTTTTTGCACAACTCATTATTACATTTCAAACTTTTTTTTAAAATAATAATAAATAAAAATTAATAAAGAATTAGAGAATTAAAATTAGGGACAATCAAGTGCAAAGCCAATTGTTAGATACTCAATTTAATGATTTTATTAAAAGCTCCTTTTTTCTTTTGCCAATTGTAGGGCATCGGTTGTATTAAATTATATTATTAGGTGCACTCTCATAATTCATTAGATTCAATTCATTCATAGTCTTTAGAAAGGAAGCAACAGTTCGCATTGGCATGTTTAAAAAAAATCAGTACTTGAATTTGTAGATCATCAACTTGAAATTGAGCTTAAGTCTGTTGCATGCTCAGATATTTTACGTTTAAGCCATGTCACCTCAAGATTTAAGAAAATCATTTTGTGAATTATAACCTTTATAAGTGGACATTGAGTGTTTTCCTCTTTCTTTTCTTTTTTTAATGATATTCTTCATGGTCAGATGGCAATGTTCGTTGTGCCAAACTTGCATAGAGACTTGTGTTTGCTGTATGTAGGAGAAAAAGCTGCCTTGTAACTAATCTGGATCCCCGTATTTAACATCCAGGAAGGTTTTGAGTTTAACTTTTACTGCCATTAACTTCAAGCATTAGAGAGATGTTTGTGTTCATTATAATTGCAGACAGACCTGAAACTGTAGCTCTTGTGCCAAAAGATACGTAGTAGTGCTACTTGAAGGGAAGGTAGGTTATTTTGAGTATTTCGTTCGTCCCTCGGGTGCTACTGAGAGCTGAAGCCAGTGGCATGGACGCAGCAGCCCTGCATTACTCATTTTTTCTTCTTCTTTCTATCATGGCCTTAAAGCAGGTTTTCCACAGTCTTTAGTGTTTCTAGTCCAATTCTCTTTTTTGCACTCAAAAATGTGAAGTACAATTTTCTAGAAATTGATCTCTAGATTCCCTAAACCATTTAGAGCTGTATGCTTAAGTGCATCAAGTATTGTTGTACAATCTTCTGAAGTAAAAGGGTTTTACACTGTATAAGCACTTTGTATATAGCTCAGAGAATCTATATACATACACATATTTAACAATTGCATTTTAGCTATTGTTGAAATGCATATAAAATCATCATAAGGCTTTGATCTGTGGCCTCTTTTACCCCTGAAAAATTTAATTTCTTATGTTTGGTTGAAAGGCGAGATGTGGTTATTGAGGCACAACATGCTGATTCATACTGTGCCAAGAGGCAGATTACAAGCATTTGATGGCTTGCTTTGTTTGCAAAATGTAGTCCAAGTCTGTTATTAGCTATATAAGCGTTTCATCCCTCACAGTGCTTTAACATTGAAAGAAAAACAGAAATGGAAAGTAATATTTTGAACCGACATCACTGATACAGCCACTTTATTACCACTTCGATAGCACCTTCTATAGACTTACAATATGGTGCATATCTGCATCATACTTAAAAATTATATATGCAACAATCATAAGTGTCTGATTAGGTCAATATTAATCTGAAAATTGAAGAACAGGACTGGGGAAAATCCATAAATTTGTGTATGTCTGTGGGTGTCAAGTGCAGTGCTCTGTTGTGGAGAGTCTATCGTTTCTTCAGCCTAGGGAACTATACTAGTTGCTTTGCCACGTAGACAAATGTTGTATTTTAGATCCCTTAAACATTTGTGCTCTGTGCTTTCCTGGCCAAAACATGTTGAGCTGAAACTCGCATTCCTGAAAATGTTGGCCAAATGCAGCTTTCCTTGGTGTATTATTCAAATAGCCATTAAGTTTACATTCATTTGTTAATGGCACAGTGGAGGTGATTCTTAAAGGAACAGCTGACCCCAAAATCAACATTATTATTTATGTAACTATGTTTTTCCAAACTTGCCTTCTGCGAACACAAAAAGAACATATTTTGAAGAATGTTGATAACCAAACTGTTTTGGTTACCAACTTTTCTCAAAATATCTTTTATGTTCCACATAAGAAAGTGTGTCATAGAGGTTTGGAATCACATGAGAGTAAGTAAATAACAGGAATTACAATTTTGGGTGAACTATCCCTTTAATTATATACTTAAAAGAAGAACACAAAGCACAGTTATACAAATATTCCTGCTCACATTAAATATTCGATTTTTTAAATTATAGTTTAAAGGTGGGGTAAGCGATTTCTGGTAGCCAGGGTTGACATTTGAAATCACCAAAACAAACACACCCCTACACCAAAAGGGTCTTGCCCCTATTCTGGTAGCTCCGCCCCACACATACGTATGCAACCCAGGCAACGATTAGTTCTGTGAAAGAAAGCTAAACCAATGTTACACCGTGTCTACACCGGACGCGAGTGGCGCGGCACGACAAAATACTATAGAACTCATTATAATCAGTGATGCGGTCTACACCATAGATACATATACATATCTATGGTCTACACTGGATGCGGCACGACACGACAAATCCCCGACAGAAAACTGCTGCTGCGTTCTGTTCATGACGTATTGACACAAATTTCAAATGATTTTCAACGGTCGCTTTGTTTCACCTATCGAGAAGAAACAAAGCAACCTCGGCGTCCGATCGCAGGCCTCCGCTCCTTGAGTTCTCTCCAGCGCTGGAAAGCTGATCCGATATTTACACGGGTCCTACTTCTTGCCTTAAGCCTTCTTTTGTTCGGCAGATGTTTTCCTCTTTTGTTTTTTTATCCGCCATCTCTATCTTTCTGTCGCTCGACTTGGCTAATGTCCGTCTAGCGTCTTATTGGTTTTATGGCGAGTTGCAATCTTTGCATAGATTCTTCGCATATCGCCACCTACTGTGCTATTATACACCGCCACATCATGAGTAGACACGCCCCTTACTACTACTTCTGATATTTTTTGGCAGTTTTGGCAAACCAACTTAAAGGTGCATTACCGCCACTTATTGATCTCCAGTGTGGAGTGAACATAGATTTGGTAGAGAGAAGGATATATATATTAAAAAAATTTAAATTTAATTTTTTTTTTTAATTATATATATTCTTTCCATATTTCACGCCCCTTACTGCTGATTGGCTCCAAGTTTGTTTTGCTAGTCGGCCCGAATCAGTTTTCTAAAGCGTTTTTGAAAAATCGCTTACCCCACCTTTAATATTTATAGGGCATTTTGGGGGTTCTATATTCTATCATGGAGCATGAGTATTTTTGGTAACAGTTAACTTGACGCCTGTATGCATAATGCATTATAATTTTTTGAAAGGTTGTTTTTCCTTTGTTTTAATGCATTATGTGCAACAATGAATAGATAAATATTATAATTTATTATAACTGTGGTTATAATTATTCTTAAGCTCAGCCAATGCATTGTAAGGTGCATTACAAGGCATAATTAATGCATCAAAACAACATTTATAATGCATTATATATAAAAGCTTTTAAGTATTACCGTACATAAAAAATTTTTTTTTATGTGATTAGGTTGATTTTGTTTGCTATTGTGTTAGTGGTGTCATAGTTTTAGCATTGCACTAGAAAATGTGTTTCTTACTGAACACCAGTTATTAAAAACAGGTAAAAGTTAGGCAACGCTTCCTTTTTGCATGTTGTGCACATTACTGAATTCTCTAACTTTCTCTGATTTTATAACTGGCTTCAACATTTATAATGCATTATATATAAAAGCTTTTAAGTATTACCGTACATAAAAAAAAATTTATGTGATTAGGTTGATTTTGTTTGCTATTGTGTTAGTGGTGTCATAGTTTTAGCATTGCATTAGAAAATGTGTTTCTTACTGAACACCAGTTATTAAAAACAGGTCAAAGTTAGGCAACGCTTCCTTTTTGCATGTTGTGCACATTACTGAATTCTCTAACTTTCTCTGATTTTATAACTGGCTTTGCAACTCGTGTGAACACTTATGCAGAACTAAAGGAAAGCTTTACAATGATTTAGATTTTCCCTTTAAGAAGATAAAGACATGATTTCACACAATGACAAGCAATTTGAGAAGTTAAAGGTGATGTGACTTTTTTTTTTTTATGTTAACACCTCCTCTCCAAGCTCAACTTCTAGCAAGCCATTCATAGGTTCATTCCTAAAAAATTTTTTAAACATTCTGGATTCATCAAAACATCTGTGTATGCTTTTGTTTAACATGGTAACCCGTGTCAACCAATGGTGTAAGCTTAGGGGCGGGGCTAACTGTTTGTCTGACCAATGACAGATAAGGGAAGTGTTCAATAAACTTGACTGAAAACTGATCATTTCTGATTCCTAAAAAAAAAAAAAGTAAACATTCTGGATTCATCAAAACATCTGTGTGTGCTTTTAACATGGTAACCCGTGTCAACCAATGGTGTAAGCTTAGGGGCGGAGCTAACTGTTTGTCTGACCAATGACAGATAAGGGAAGTGTTCAATAAACTTGACTGAAAACTGATCATTTCTGCACTTCCATTTAGTAAGAAATGACACTCATCACCTTTAACGACTCGGTATATTTCTGCTTTGCCAAGTTCTGACTCCACCACCCAGGGAGGTTATCAGAAACGTATGGTAGCCCATTTCTGCCACTGAATCAAAAAAAATAAAAAGGTAATTGCAACTTTTTATCTCACAATTCTGACTTTTCTTCTCAGAATTGCGAGATAAAAACTCGCAATTCTGACTTTTTTCTTGCAATTGCGAATTTATATTCGCAATTCTGACTTTTTTTCTCACAATTGCGAGTTATAAAGTCAGAATTACGTGATATAAATGCACAATTGCGAGTTAGTCCAATTTTGAGGAGGGAAAAAAGACTGATATGTTCTCAGAATTGCGAGACTATTATATATATTATATCTCACAATTCTGACTTTATAACTCGCAATTGCGAGAGAAAAAAATCTGAATTGTGAGTCTATATCTCGCAGTTCTGACTTTATTTCTCAGAATTGCGAGTTTATATCTCTCAATTATGAGAAAAAAAAGTCTGAATTGTGAGAAAGTCGCAATTACCTCTTTTATTTTTTATTCAGTGGCGGAAACGGGCTTCCATAGAAACATGCTTCATCCTTTTTTTTTTTTTTTTATCTAAACTTGACTGAAAACTGATCATTTCTGCACTTCCATTTAGTAAGAAATGACACTCATCACCTTTAACGACTCGGTATATTTCTGCTTTGCCAAGTTCTGACTCCACCACCCAGGGAGGTTATCAGAAACGTATGGTAGCCCATTTCTGCCACTGAATCAAAAAAAATAAAAAGGTAATTGCAACTTTTTATCTCACAATTCTGACTTTTCTTCTCAGAATTGCGAGATAAAAACTCGCAATTCTGACTTTTTTCTTGCAATTGCGAATTTATATTCGCAATTCTGACTTTTTCAAAAAAATAAAAAGGTAATTGCGACTTTTTATCTCACAATTCTGACTTTTCTTCTCAGAATTGCGAGTTAGTCCAATTTTGAGGAGGGAAAAAAGACTGATATGTTCTCAGAATTGCGAGACTATTATATATATTATATCTCACAATTCTGACTTTATAACTCGCAATTGCGAGAGAAAAAAATCTGAATTGTGAGTCTATATCTCGCAGTTCTGACTTTATTTCTCAGAATTGCGAGTTTATATCTCTCAATTATGAGAAAAAAAAGTCTGAATTGTGAGAAAGTCGCAATTACCTCTTTTATTTTTTATTCAGTGGCGGAAACGGGCTTCCATAGAAACATGCTTCATCCTTCTTTTTTTTTTTGTTTTTATCTGACTGAGCAAGGAAAGCACTTAAGTCTTTGTAAATCTGCGCCGTGTGAGAGTGGCTGTTAGCTCATGAATGAAACCTGCTTTTGAATGCAAAAACGCATCTTTATCTGGCGTATTCATTGACATTTTTGCACATAATCACGGTTCGTTCCGGACAGACGTGGATCGAGACGAAGTTCCTGTTGTTGACATGTGACCAAAGCTTGATCTCGTCATCATTTATGTACATTTAGTTTTTAAGAGATGCTTTAATATTTCCTCTCAATGCCAAGAAGCTGAGGTTTATTTTTGTACTTCATAGATTCATGCAGATTTATAGGTCCTCCAGTGCAGAATCTAGGATTTAAGGGTTCTAAGGTAAACTGTCACCCATCAAGGTACTCTCTTTGAAGATACTAACTATCATGTATTTAATGTGAGAAGCATGCCCTATATAAATGAATATAAATATATATATATATAAAGATTATATTATCATGTGATTATTTGTATAAAATGAACTTTTCTGTTTATACGAAATTGTTTTAATATCTGAAGCCTAATGTATATTATATTTTTAAGTTTCTAATTTAGCATGCAGTATACTGCTGAATATTTTCATTGTGTTAAATTATTGAATTGTTTTTAGTTTAGGAGATCATTTGAGTTGTTTTACTGATTTAGTAAAAGGACTAAATGCGAGCACTTTTGCTGTCTGTCAGCTAGGACTGTGGGTGCTGGCTCATCGTTTCATTTCAGATGCTGCTATGCTTAGTTTTGAGCAGAAAGCTGTATTTTTAATTAACTTTTCAGCCAAGTAGCAATAAATTTTTTTACTGTGAAACACGTGTCTCAGAAGTCCTTTATGGAATGTACTGTATTTGCGCATAACATATGCATGTCTCAGAATACTTTAATATATATAGTTGCGTAACAGACGCACATATAAAGAGAAGGAAATAATCTTGCTTAATATGTTAAAGTACTAAATGTGAACTAGGCTCATCGGCACCAAACATAATGAAATGAGTATGTATATTATGTAATACATACAACCTGCTTTCTGCAGGTTTTCAAGATGGTCAATTTCAGACCAAACAGAAAATGTAGAAAATCAATTGAAGGCAACTAATGGCGCGGATGTTCCCTGAATGTAAATGTCTTGAGAGAAACACAATGAGTTGTATTAGCAATACTTAAAAGTACAACTTCCAACCGATCTCCCAACTTTTTAATTAATTTGACAAACTAGAATTTGGAAATTACTTTTACTGCACCTTCTGATCACACTGCAAAAGAGTGGTGTTCATTTTTGTTGTTTTTCAGTGCAAACGTCTAAAGATTCTTCAATCATGAAACATTTACTTGAGAAACTAAATGACGTTTTCTGTGAAATTGAGTTTATGGTTAAAACAAATATCTGGCTCAGAAAAACATTACATTACATTTAAAGGGAAACCCAGTTTTCATACCTCATTGACATTTCTTGTTTCAAGCATAAACACTTCAATTTGTACAATATTTTAAGACTTTTACATTTGCATCTCAAGTAAACGATGTTTAAATGTTTCTATTGGAAAACTATTTTTTTTTGCAACATTTAGTGTCATGACTATGAATTTATAACTTGTGGATGGATGAATAAAGACTTTAAAAACCGCAGAAACCCTAATAAAGTAATTCATTTTGTGTAATTCAACTCATTCTCAATATATTGTGTGTTTCGTTTTAATTAATGAATCAAATCTAATGTTTGTGAAGAATATCTGAAAAAAACATTTCATCAAAAACTCTTAGGAAGAAAGCAAACTTGTATATATAAAAAAAATACATATCCTTCTGATACTGTAAAAATACTAACCAAAGCATTTACACTGCTGTAGGACCTTCTGTGCTTTCCACATTTCAATCTCTTCATGAAATGGCGTAACCTTCACAGGTTGTTGTCTTCTGTCGGCCTCTCCTTCATCTTCCGCACTCGTATGAAGCCTCTGATGGCCAACACGGCGCTTATGGGGAATATAATAATCCCCAGAACACCAAACAAGCCTCCAGCTATGTCTGCCCCGTTGAGATTGCACTCGAATCCTCTGTGACCTTTGCTGCTGTACATGGCTTCCCTCTCTTTACAGATGGGGTTGTTGTAGATCTCCTGCAGCTTTATGAAGTAGAAAGCGACGGCAGGAATAAAACCGAGACCTATGAGCACATCCAGCAGGGCTTCAGCCAGCAGCAGAGGAGGGAAACGGTAGGGTACGCGAAGCACTCCGAGGGCCAGCGTGGCACAAGCGTAAAGCATCAGCGCCCCACCACACGCCATGCTGTAGACGTAAGGGGGCAGTTTGAGCTGGTAGAACTGGTCGTCGAGCTGCTGGACCTTCTGCGCCTCTGCTCCGGTGAATGCGTTGGCTCCTCCGTAATAGTACTGGTACAAACCGCCTAAACTGGCGATATCCCGATACCGACCCGAGTTACTGTGGTTCACTCCAGCACAGATGACAAGCAACAAGCCTAAGAAGAATTCCATGGCCTGACAGATGCCTATAGGACAAGAACATGTGCACATTAAAATAGATTTCAGAAATGTAAAATATTGTTCAGCATAGATCATACAAGACTGACTTAAAGGTTGAAGGCCCTACTCAATGCATGTTTCGCAAGATTCCCCTTTCTGTCAAACATATTTTATTGGACTGTCCCGCTTTTAATGTATGCAGAAAACTCTTTTATGAAGCGAGTTTAGTATGATTTTGCCAGAAAAAGTTTTAGAATTTTTATCATACGTTAATGTAAAAAATCTTGTGTAATATAACTTGTGTTTGCTGGTTTTTATTGTATTTGTTATACTTGTATTTTTTTATATAAAAATAGCCTACGGTACATTCACACGGGGAGTCGGCGTCGACGCTTGACGGAGGGCGTTTCTGAAGCTTGGTGCTGACGCGACTGTCATAGTGAAAACAGCCAATCACATTAGTTTTCTGGTGTTGCATGAACGCGATTGGCTAGCGTCTGCACCAGGGTATTTGCATAAGGCGATCTGATTGGCTGACGCCTGCGTTTGGTGCTTAAAGTTGAAAAGTTTTCAACTTCTGCCACGAGCAACGGACCCAACGCGACGGACCCACAATTAATTTTGCCAACGCTTGACGTCACTCCATTCAAAGTAAACGAGAAGCGTTGACGCTGACGCCCCGTGTGAATGGGGCTTAAAGATGCTGACATGGCATTAAATAAACATATACTACTACTACAACAATATTGTTCACAAAGTTGGGATCAGAAAGATTGTTTAATAATTAAACTATTTAATAATAATTAATACTTTTATCAAAACTGACTATAAATACATTTATAATGCGCATTTTGTTAGTAAAGCCGGTTCTGTAATCAGCAGGAAATCATCATCACGTGCTTTCAGATGGAGCAGAATTCACTACACATAGCCGTAGTTCACCGACAAGTTACGCAAAAAAATAAATGATCGCAGACGATTTTATTGCGCGATTCTGAAATCGTTTGCGATAATGACAGCTGTTTGCATAGCTTCTCAGTGAACTACGGCTCTGTGAAGTTAATGCTGCTCCATCTGAAAGCATGTGAAAATACCACATTTAATAACATATTTTTACTCCAAACTCACTTCATAACGTGAGTCGAGTGTTTGAAATAAATCCTTCTGTGAGATGATGTGGCTTCTTACACAGAATAAGGCATGCGACATATTTCGTAGTACTTAAGCAGTGATAAAGGCATTGCATTATAAATATACTTTATTTTAATGAAAATTATAATAAGAACTCAGATAAACCGTATATTGCCGTAGTCGTGTGTTTATTAGTCACGTTGAATCAATGAAAGCAGTTGAATCTTCTGTTTATTCAGCTGCAGCGATAGGCATTTTCTGGGTTTGTTCTGCAAGGCGTAATTGGAGTTTCAGCGCGAGAGATTTACTGCTGATCACAGAACCGTGCTTCACTGAAAGATACGCATGACAATCGCAGCTTCTGTCGAATCGCGATCTCGATTCCATTTCGATTTATCGTGCAGCCCTACATTCTAGTGTAGCTGTATTCAACTTTTATTGAAAACTCTTTTTTGTCTTATATCTCCACCTAGTTTGCTACCATGGTTGGTGACTTTCTTTCCCCAAAATTAAAAGATAGACTGTTAATTTCTAAGCTCTCTAGGTTAGCAAGAGACTGTTTCAAAGTAGCTTCTCCAGCACAAACAAAACCTCAAAGTGAGTTTACCTCTGCTAGTTGTGATGTATCTTAGGTTGTAAAGTGCATGATGGTAGGGTTGACTGTCATCATAGTATGAGGATGATGTCTCGGTGTAACTGGGCCTGTAGAGAATATTACAACAAGCAGGGCAGAAAGTCACAGCATGCATGCATACTTCTGCTGAGGACATAATTATTTTGTAGGTGGGAAAGAGACATCAAAATCACTCCTTACACTCCCCGACTATGATAACGGGTGGCCTCGTACACACGGGGGTCCCTTTGTGTGTCAGCATATCTTTGTTTCTCTCGGTGGCTCCGTGATCTGTCGTCTCCATCAGGGGCTCTCCTGTCTCGACTAGAGTAGTCTTTGTCCCTTGTGTGATGATGCCGGCTTGATTCTGGCATTGCCTGAGAAATAAGGAGATTTCACAAATTTCATGGGTTTCAAATTTGACGCACCTTCATCTGAATAATAGTGAAACCAACATGACAAGTTGTTGTTAGTTAACTGATGTGGGTTGGAACAGTCTCCCATCAAGAAAGATTCTCCATTTAATCATATTACTTTTATAGAAGTAAACTATTTCTGTGAAGTAAACTTTTTATTCTGTGGCAAGATGGACTCATTTCCTGAACCTAATCACCAAAATAAACCGTACAAGGTAACGAATATTTACAAGTAACTCTGTAATGAAGCAATTAATTAACACAGAGCCTACCTTTTACTGAAATGCGATCTCGATTCCATTTCGATTTATCGTGCAGCCCTACATTCTAGTGTAGCTGTATTCAACTTTTATTGAAAACTCTTTTTTGTCTTATATCTCCACCTAGTTTGCTACCATGGTTGGTGACTTTCTTTCCCCAAAATTAAAAGATAGACTGTTAATTTCTAAGCTCTCTAGGTTAGCAAGAGACTGTTTCAAAGTAGCTTCTCCAGCACAAACAAAACCTCAAAGTGAGTTTACCTCTGCTAGTTGTGATGTATCTTAGGTTGTAAAGTGCATGATGGTAGGGTTGACTGTCATCATAGTATGAGGATGATGTCTCGGTGTAACTGGGCCTGTAGAGAATATTACAACAAGCAGGGCAGAAAGTCACAGCATGCATGCATACTTCTGCTGAGGACATAATTATTTTGTAGGTGGGAAAGAGACATCAAAATCACTCCTTACACTCCCCGACTATGATAACGGGTGGCCTCGTACACACGGGGGTCCCTTTGTGTGTCAGCATATCTTTGTTTCTCTCGGTGGCTCCGTGATCTGTCGTCTCCATCAGGGGCTCTCCTGTCTCGACTAGAGTAGTCTTTGTCCCTTGTGTGATGATGCCGGCTTGATTCTGGCATTGCCTGAGAAATAAGGAGATTTCACAAATTTCATGGGTTTCAAATTTGACGCACCTTCATCTGAATAATAGTGAAACCAACATGACAAGTTGTTGTTAGTTAACTGATGTGGGTTGGAACAGTCTCCCATCAAGAAAGATTCTCCATTTAATCATATTACTTTTATAGAAGTAAACTATTTCTGTGAAGTAAACTTTTTATTCTGTGGCAAGATGGACTCATTTCCTGAACCTAATCACCAAAATAAACCGTACAAGGTAACGAATATTTACAAGTAACTCTGTAATGAAGCAATTAATTAACACAGAGCCTACCTTTTACTGAAATGGACGAAGCAAGCAGTGATTTGTCTGGGTTTCGCTCAGGGTTCTTGTGTTGTTGTGAAAGTACACACCTGAGAAACCTGTCTGACTCTGACTCCGCCTCAGAAGCGTCACGACGCCGCACCATTACACACAGCTTCAGCGCGAGATTTGTAAACCTGTCTTTGTGCTCTTTTAAAGACACATGGAGAATTATTTAAATGTGATTTCGGTATCTACTAATAAGAAAGCTATGAAGACTGTTAGAATTTGCTCCGCATTTAAAGTCTTCGTATAAGGAATCGTATGTCAAATAATGCCCCTTCATTGCATTTTTTGGTTTTTATTTACTTTTTTTAAATTGTATTTTTACTGTTTTACTTTTGTTATTGTCTTTTCAAGTGTCACTACTTTTGATATTTTGTATTTTGTACTGTTTTGCATGTTCATATTTTCAGCAGCAGCAACAACAATAATAATAATAACAGGCAAAAAAAAAAAAAAAAAATGTTC
>NW_015505955.1:568122-574050 GCF_001515645.1 Sinocyclocheilus grahami
CAAGCACTTTTTGGGCAAATCTATTAACAATTATTTTAATACATTTGTAAAATTTTTAACAATTATATTAATACATTTATAAAGAGAAAGTAAAGCGTTCTATCAAACAGTTCGTTTACGTCATCACGTAATAGTGACGTTAACACGCAACATAAATATTTGGTCTGTAGTTATTAATATTAAAGGACCTTCTCATTTTTTCACTTAAGGATAAATTACCTTCGAGTAAGTTTTGAAGCTGCTGTGTTATTTAAAATGAGAAGTTGCTGACAAGTTACATAAGAACTACACCTGTTGTCCAGTTCCTCATACAGGTAAGCTTACATCCTTGTGGTAGTTGTAGTCCTTAAACAGAAAGTCGTTAATTTATTCATAAATCAGAAACAACCCATAGGAAATTTCTGAGTGAACCCATTGCTCGAAATGGTATTGCAGGTTTTAGGATTACAAAACAAACTCCATTCTTTGATTAACTTTTATGGTTTAACTGAGTGAATGCAAGGACATTGGGGAAAAAATAAAAAAAGGCATTAGGACTTTAAACATTTGTTAGCTTTACAATGTATTTATTATGTAATCACTTTCATTTGTATTTTGTCTTTTTGTTTTTCATAATTGCCCCTGGCAATTTGATGTGGCTTATTGAAAACAAAAAATCAGATCATTAAAAAAAGATGAATAAAAACACTAAAAATTGAATGCTTGAGAAAAACAATTGTCATCATTGTCAAATCATAACAATACAACACCAGTCCAGGGTCATTCAGTCTTTCAGTCCAGAGTCCAAAGTGCCAAGTCCTTTAGCAAAGTCATTGTTCTTATTGCTTTTAAGTTTGTAGAGAACTCAATAGATTCAAAATACATTTTAATGTCAAGTTTGAATCTTAAAAAAAAAGAGGTTTGCATTTCAAATTTACATTGATAAATATGGTATTTAGCTAAAATAAGATTTATGAAACAAGTTTAAAAAAGATGCTCAATTGAGAAATTACAATTCAAGTGAATTTTACCAAATTTTTTACATTACCGAAGGCCTAATCTCATTAGTGGGTACACTAAAAAAATACTGGGTTAAAAATAACCCAGCGCTGGGTTAAAAAGGGACAAACCCAGCTATTGGGTTGTTTTGACCCAGCGGTTGGGTTCAAAACAACCCAACCGCTGGACCAAAACAACCCAACCGCTGGACCAAAACAACCCAACCGCTGGGTCAAAACAACCCAACCGCTGGGTCAAAACAACCCAACCGCTGGACCAAAACAACCCAACCGCTGGACCAAAACAACCCAAAGTTTTTGAGTATCGTCTTAAATAAATAATACTTAAATACTATAAACATGGGGGGTGATTTAAAAAAAATCTACATTTGTGAATAAAATGATTCACTAACAAAAAGAAAACATTAATCAACAAAGCACCTTGGCTTCTTCATAGTTTCCATACTTAATATAAAGGACCATAGTTGCACTTTGTCCCAGAAGATACTAGAATATTTACAAGCAAAAACAGGAGGCTTACAGTTTTTTATTTGATTGATTTCCAACATATAATATAAAGGTACTGAACAAATATAAACTACAAAAAAAGAAATAGAAAATATACAGTATTATATAAATAATAATACAGGTAAAAATAATAATAAAAAAAAACTAAACAGAAAAAAGAACAGGTATGAGATCATCATATAAATAACAGAAAAGCTTCACAAAAAGAAAACATTAATCAACAAACCACCTTGGCTTCTTCATAGTTTCCATACTTAATATCTATAAAGGACCATAGTTGCACTTTGTCCCAGAAGATACTAGAATATTTACAAGCAAAAACAGGAGGCTTACAGTTTTTTATTTGATTGATTTCCAACATATAATATAAAGGTACTGAACAAATATAAACTACAAAAAAAGAAATAGAAAATATACAGTATTATATAAATAATAATACAGGTAAAAATAATAATAAAAAAAAACTAAACAGAAAAAAGAACAGGTATGAGATCATCATATAAATAACAGAAAAGCTTCACAAAGAGACCTAGTGCGTTTTGCTTTACTGTTCTTCAACCCAAGTAGTAACTCAATGTAATTTTTCATATCTATCTGAAATAAGAACGCTTACAGCAACCCAATGCAAGTTTGAATTTGCAGCACGTCATTTTGGCGCGCCCGCCCTCAGCTCACGCACGCGATCTCGCAGGGCGCTCGAGCGGCACACACACAGGCAGGCGCGAGATAAAGATGGCGGCGACGGTGGGGGAAACGGCGTGATATTCTGGAGTAGTAGCACTAAACCTGAGTGAAACCACCGTGTGACAGACCATAGCAAAATGGAAACCATGTCACAGTAGGCGTTTACTGGTAATACCAAGTACTACAAACTCACCTTCCCCCCCAAGACAACATTCATTTAGTGATTGTGGAGAAACCTCACCGGGAGCATGGCTTCGCACAGCAGCCAGGTAGGAAAACACTTCTGCCTCGTTTATGTTGCGTGTTTAGCTCATAATGGCGTCCGGAGTGTGTGTTTTGTCTCGTGCTGTACGTTACTTGCCGTCGGAGTGTGTGTTGTGGCGTCGAGTTTGTGTGTGGCCCACGCGCTCCTGCAGCGGCCTGGCCACGCGTTAATAACGGTCATTAGCGGGCGAGCGTTTCTGAACCTACCGCGCTTTTGGCGACGTTTCTATCGGATATCCCGTGTCTACCCCCCTCCACCGGGTTCAGTAAGAAGCTACGAAGTGTTTCTACAAAGTGTCTTTAGTTCAAGCGAGTTGAGATCGAGTCGTGTGGCTAATGTAGTATAATAGGCCTGTTGATTGGGGGCGGTATCGCTTCCCGTCTTCAACCTCATTCAAACTCTTTCCTTTGAGTTTTTCGCTTGTTTATTGCGCTCATGACATCCATTACATCTTCAGTGACCGTTCTTCACTGCTAGAATGTATTGTTAGCAGCTTTAGAGCGGGTTTGAAGTCTGCTAACTTTAAACGAGGCACCATGTAGATGCTACATCATTGTAGCTTTAACTGTTAGCCGCATGCTGGACGATAGCTTCTCGATGCTTCCCTTCAGGTCCTGTATAAACCATGTGTTTAATGTCGTATACAGGGCTGTCACTTCTGTATGCATCGCGTGCTGTCTTCAAGTTTGTCACTTAAAGTTGAATAGCTTGTAGCACTGCCTTGTATTGGGTTGAAATAGGGACAGATTCTTCTGGTCACTGGAAGATGCTGGGCTGCTGTTAAGTGCTGTAATAAGCAACCTAGATACATGAAGCACGAGGTCCTGTCAAAGTGTTAGATAGCCAGGCCAGTTCATGTAAACATGAAGAATAGGGTTATTTTCTCTGAATTTTGGCATGTTTGGGTTGCTCTCTTCGCCTGGTTTAATTAAAAAAGTAGCTTTAATTCTTACAGTATTGTTAGATGTATAATTTAAATTACGGTCACTGCCATGTTCACAGCAAAGTTCTCTTTAGATATTATTCCACGATTAGATCCTCTGAAGTGTGTATTTGTAGCCTGCATAAAAACACATGCAATGGTCTGATGGAGAGTTTGTCATATTCTCTCAGTGCTGTATATAATATTAGTGTTACCCTGTCTTTTTTTAAGAAAATAGTGTACGAAGACAATTTAGTTTTTGTGAAAAATACTATAATAGGACTACAGAATTAAAACTTGTGCCTAATTTGTTGTTCCTGGTCAAAAAATGACCAGCCTTTTGAGAATTGCTTGTTAATTTCCTATGCTATATCACCATATCTTGAATAATTATTATTTTTTATTTATTTATTTTTTGTTTTTTAGTGGATTATTTGTCTGTTCATTTAAAAGGCGTGTGTTTTTTTTGTAGGCTTGTCATTTTTGATTTAGACAAGGTGGGATTAAAAAGATTCTCAAAAAATTGAAAAATTATCAAAAAATGTTGGGAAGTTGTCATATACCCTGTGTGAGTAAAGTCGGCAAGTTGTAGTCCATTTCGTTAACATGACCTAGCATTTTCAGGGGAAAAACTCTCTGGATCAAAATGATCACACTCTAAAAAATGCTGGGTTAAATACAACCCAGTGCTGGGTAAAATAGGGACAAACCCAGCAATTGGGTTGTTTTGACCGAGCGGTTGGATTATATGTTTAACCCAACCTTCTGGGTAGTAACTCAACCGCTGGATCAAAACAACCCAATTGCTGGGCTTGTCCCTATTTTACCCAGCACTGTGTTGTATTTAACCCAGCATTTTTAGAGTGCAGAAAAAAACAAGAGGTTTCAGTTGCTTGAGTATGAAGCAAATTCAATTTGTCTTAGTAATTCATTTTTAAATTATAATTCAGTAAATATGTGAAATACATCTTTTTTTTTTGCGTCATATGTTATTTAATATTTTTAAATTAAATAGTGGGACACTCCACTATTTTTGAAAATAGGCTCATTTTGAGCAGGCGCAATGATATTACGCTACAGCTAAAAGTGCTACCGCCAGACCCGGAGAATAGATAAAAAAATGGTAAAACTCAACTGTTTAACTCTAGAGGAGTTGGAAAATGAGCCTGTTTTCAAAAATAGTGAAGTCTGAATAAAGTCAAATTTATATAGGCCAACAGCCAACCTGCTGTCTGAGATATTGGCATCGGCCTTCAAAAAAGCTGTATCGGTCTAGCACTCATATGCACCGCTGCATTATTTTTAGTCAACTGGTTTACATTGACTAACTGTAACTCCTGCGACTGCATACACAAACGTCATACAGAAGTTGAGTTAACTGTGATTTAGAGTAAATTCACAGCCTTGTTGGAATCCCACATCGAGTAAACAATGGTTTCCAACTTACTCGAGTGCATGCTTGACATGCGTGCTGCTCTGTACCCCTTAGATTCCCTTGGCATTGGTCACCCTTTCAACCGTTACAAAGCTTTGTGAGCCGATGTGTCTATTAATAGTGTGTGTCAGTCTTTGCCAAACAATGTTTACAAGGATTAGGCAATGTTGTATTGGAATATGTGAGATGAATTTGATGAAGACGAGTCCTGTAATGAAAGAAGCGCCCTGAAAATGGAAGTTGGATGTACTGCAATTCTGGGTGGGGCAGTTTATGATGTGCCAAGTTTAGAGGATATCCCTCAGTTGTAGCCTGTTATAGATAAATGGGGAAAAAAATGCAGGCAGCTGATAGGCACTCTCCAAGTATGATGACATCTGCTTTAAAAGCTCAGTGAGCTGGCATGTAGGATGATGGCATCACAATTGAAATGGTACAATAGGATTTATGGCTAGCAGCACAAAAGTAAAACTTTGTTCATCTCCTTCTGAATGCGCGTGTGTGTGTATATAAAGGTCTTTCCATAGCATAAAAAAGAATAGCTATATCTGAAAGCATTTGGATGTGGCAATGGTTGTTTGTGGTGATGGGAGAACTTATGCAATTCTTTTTAAGGGAAGGTCTGAAACCAGAAAATCCAGTGACTTGTCTGGTTTGTCTTTATCTGTGGGGGATGACATGTTTTACATAAAACCACATTCACAGCAGCTCTTTCTTTATCTTCATAAATGTGGTTTATCAGTTTAACGTACTGGAAGATAAGGTCATTTAAACCGTTAAAACTACTTAAATTAAGCAACCTATCATGTTAAAGTCAGCATGGAACTTAAGTTGTGATCGCTTTTTATTCCCTATTGTTAGGTGTATCTGAGTGAAACTGCTTCTCAAACAAGTAATGTAGGCCTGGTCTTGATTTTGTCTATCCAGTATTGATTGATTTAGGGATGTTAATTTGAACCGGTTAACCATTAACCGACCATAATAATTTTGACCGATTAATACAATCAATAATATAAACAAATTGTGTTTTTGGAGAAAAAATAAACCAGTCGCATTTTATTTCATTCAAAAACATTATAATAAACACTGTAAACATAGCTAGGCTATTTTAGTTCCC
>NW_015505955.1:580113-588853 GCF_001515645.1 Sinocyclocheilus grahami
AAGTCAAATTTATATAGGCCAACAGCCAACCTGCTGTCTGAGATATTGGCATCGGCCTTCAAAAAAGCTGTATCGGTCTAGCACTCATATGCACCGCTGCATTATTTTTAGTCAACTGGTTTACATTGACTAACTGTAACTCCTGCGACTGCATACACAAACGTCATACAGAAGTTGAGTTAACTGTGATTTAGAGTAAATTCACAGCCTTGTTGGAATCCCACATCGAGTAAACAATGGTTTCCAACTTACTCGAGTGCATGCTTGACATGCGTGCTGCTCTGTACCCCTTAGATTCCCTTGGCATTGGTCACCCTTTCAACCGTTACAAAGCTTTGTGAGCCGATGTGTCTATTAATAGTGTGTGTCAGTCTTTGCCAAACAATGTTTACAAGGATTAGGCAATGTTGTATTGGAATATGTGAGATGAATTTGATGAAGACGAGTCCTGTAATGAAAGAAGCGCCCTGAAAATGGAAGTTGGATGTACTGCAATTCTGGGTGGGGCAGTTTATGATGTGCCAAGTTTAGAGGATATCCCTCAGTTGTAGCCTGTTATAGATAAATGGGGAAAAAAATGCAGGCAGCTGATAGGCACTCTCCAAGTATGATGACATCTGCTTTAAAAGCTCAGTGAGCTGGCATGTAGGATGATGGCATCACAATTGAAATGGTACAATAGGATTTATGGCTAGCAGCACAAAAGTAAAACTTTGTTCATCTCCTTCTGAATGCGCGTGTGTGTGTATATAAAGGTCTTTCCATAGCATAAAAAAGAATAGCTATATCTGAAAGCATTTGGATGTGGCAATGGTTGTTTGTGGTGATGGGAGAACTTATGCAATTCTTTTTAAGGGAAGGTCTGAAACCAGAAAATCCAGTGACTTGTCTGGTTTGTCTTTATCTGTGGGGGATGACATGTTTTACATAAAACCACATTCACAGCAGCTCTTTCTTTATCTTCATAAATGTGGTTTATCAGTTTAACGTACTGGAAGATAAGGTCATTTAAACCGTTAAAACTACTTAAATTAAGCAACCTATCATGTTAAAGTCAGCATGGAACTTAAGTTGTGATCGCTTTTTATTCCCTATTGTTAGGTGTATCTGAGTGAAACTGCTTCTCAAACAAGTAATGTAGGCCTGGTCTTGATTTTGTCTATCCAGTATTGATTGATTTAGGGATGTTAATTTGAACCGGTTAACCATTAACCGACCATAATAATTTTGACCGATTAATACAATCAATAATATAAACAAATTGTGTTTTTAGAGAAAAAATAAACCAGTCGCATTTTATTTCATTCAAAAACATTATAATAAAGACTGTAAACATAGCTAGGCTATTTTAGTTCCCATCACTCCACAACAAATCCTTTCAATTAACAGTATTTAGAAAAGAACAAGAATTAAAAATAAGAAGCTATAGCAATATAAACAACAAGCCAAAACGAATTAATTTAGGCAAAAATGAAATTGAAACCAATGTTGGGTCTCTCATTCGAGACAAAATCAAATGCTTCTGTATTTGCGATGTATTTGAATGGCAGATTATTATTTATTATGTAGCCTACTTCACTCGCGTTCCAATATCCACGTAAAACAATGTTTTGCATAACATCAACGCGGTACAGTGATAACACTTAACGGCACAGATTTTACTACTTATTTCAACTGAGCAGTGTTATTTTTTTATTTTTTTTCCTCTCCATATGTTTGACTGACTTTTTTTTTTATGATATTGGCATCGGCCTTCAAAAAAGCTGTATCGGTCTAGCACTCATATGCACCGCTGCATTATTTTTAGTCAACTGGTTTACATTGACTAACTGTAACTCCTGCGACTGCATACACAAACGTCATACAGAAGTTGAGTTAACTGTGATTTAGAGTAAATTCACAGCCTTGTTGGAATCCCACATCGAGTAAACAATGGTTTCCAACTTACTCGAGTGCATGCTTGACATGCGTGCTGCTCTGTACCCCTTAGATTCCCTTGGCATTGGTCACCCTTTCAACCGTTACAAAGCTTTGTGAGCCGATGTGTCTATTAATAGTGTGTGTCAGTCTTTGCCAAACAATGTTTACAAGGATTAGGCAATGTTGTATTGGAATATGTGAGATGAATTTGATGAAGACGAGTCCTGTAATGAAAGAAGCGCCCTGAAAATGGAAGTTGGATGTACTGCAATTCTGGGTGGGGCAGTTTATGATGTGCCAAGTTTAGAGGATATCCCTCAGTTGTAGCCTGTTATAGATAAATGGGGAAAAAAATGCAGGCAGCTGATAGGCACTCTCCAAGTATGATGACATCTGCTTTAAAAGCTCAGTGAGCTGGCATGTAGGATGATGGCATCACAATTGAAATGGTACAATAGGATTTATGGCTAGCAGCACAAAAGTAAAACTTTGTTCATCTCCTTCTGAATGCGCGTGTGTGTGTATATAAAGGTCTTTCCATAGCATAAAAAAGAATAGCTATATCTGAAAGCATTTGGATGTGGCAATGGTTGTTTGTGGTGATGGGAGAACTTATGCAATTCTTTTTAAGGGAAGGTCTGAAACCAGAAAATCCAGTGACTTGTCTGGTTTGTCTTTATCTGTGGGGGATGACATGTTTTACATAAAACCACATTCACAGCAGCTCTTTCTTTATCTTCATAAATGTGGTTTATCAGTTTAACGTACTGGAAGATAAGGTCATTTAAACCGTTAAAACTACTTAAATTAAGCAACCTATCATGTTAAAGTCAGCATGGAACTTAAGTTGTGATCGCTTTTTATTCCCTATTGTTAGGTGTATCTGAGTGAAACTGCTTCTCAAACAAGTAATGTAGGCCTGGTCTTGATTTTGTCTATCCAGTATTGATTGATTTAGGGATGTTAATTTGAACCGGTTAACCATTAACCGACCATAATAATTTTGACCGATTAATACAATCAATAATATAAACAAATTGTGTTTTTAGAGAAAAAATAAACCAGTCGCATTTTATTTCATTCAAAAACATTATAATAAAGACTGTAAACATAGCTAGGCTATTTTAGTTCCCATCACTCCACAACAAATCCTTTCAATTAACAGTATTTAGAAAAGAACAAGAATTAAAAATAAGAAGCTATAGCAATATAAACAACAAGCCAAAACGAATTAATTTAGGCAAAAATGAAATTGAAACCAATGTTGGGTCTCTCATTCGAGACAAAATCAAATGCTTCTGTATTTGCGATGTATTTGAATGGCAGATTATTATTTATTATGTAGCCTACTTCACTCGCGTTCCAATATCCACGTAAAAAAATGTTTTGCATAACATCAACGCGGTACAGTGATAACACTTAACGGCACAGATTTTACTACTCATTTCAACTGAGCAGTGTGTTTTTTTTTTTTTTTTCCCCCTCCCTTTTTTTTTTCTTGCTTTTTTATAATCGGTTAACGAAGGCTCGTTAACCGATTTATTAACTGTTAACCGAAAATATTATTTTCGGTTGTCGGTTAGGAAAAATAACCGAAATGAACATCCCTAATTGGATTGTTTGCTAATTGCTACGATCTCATGAGTGACAGATTGCTGGAATGTTGGGATTTGTTTCCTGCCCTCAAACCGGTGCAATCATCATCAGAGAAGGGATGTTGTTGGCGAAGTGAAGTGGAAAAAATGTTTTTGATTAAAAGTTATGAGGGCACATGAGTTTAAGTATGTGTAGATAAATAATTTCTGATCACTGCAGTATTCCATAAACTAATAAGAAGTGTCAATTTTGATTTCATTGTGACTTTAACACTTTCTCACTTGTGAGCATCACCCATGGCTCTTTCGCGTTCACGAAAGTGTGTGTGAGTGTGTTATCACCACAGAATGTTGAAATAATGCAGATGGCTAATTTGTGGTAATCCCCAGTCCAAATGAACAGCGATGGGGAGCTTAGTCTGGTACGTGCGGCACGCCTGTGGAAAAGGGGCAAAGAGACATTCCTTCCTTCTGTTGTGATTGTACTCACCATCCAGAGGCCATTGGATCAAGTTATGAGGGCACATGAGTTTAAGTATGTGTAGATAAATAATTTCTAATCACTGCAGTATTCCATAAACTAATAAGAAGTGTCAATTTTGATTTCATTGTGACTTTAACACTTTCTCACTTGTGAGCATCACCCATGGCTCTTTCGCGTTCACGAAAGTGTGTGTGAGTGTGTTATCACCACAGAATGTTGAAATAATGCAGATGGCTAATTTGTGGTAATCCCCAGTCCAAATGAACAGCGATGGGGAGCTTAGTCTGGTACGTGCGGCACGCCTGTGGAAAAGGGGCAAAGAGACATTCCTTCCTTCTGTTGTGATTGTACTCACCATCCAGAGGCCATTGGATTACGGCTTGCTGTTTGTCCCTTGTGGTGCCGTTTCAGCAGTGTAGGTCCGTTATTTTCAAACAGTTACATTTGCTTGAACTGCAGTTTCTTTTTTTTTTTTCTTGTTCTCCCTTTTCATGCAGCTAGTGGTGAATGCGAAGGGGTATTATGTGCATGCTTGCAGAGCCTGTTGACTTTTTCATCTTTGACACTTTCAGTTCACCTAAAGACTGGCATGAACATGAAGGTACTGAGATGTAAAATTTTAAAAATAATTTCATAGTTCCTTAATGGTCAGTGTAGTGATTAGTCTTAACTAAATTCAAGAGTCTTTCAGTTATGCTGTTAGTATCCACGTAAAACAATGTTTTGCATAACATCAACGCGGTACAGTGATAACACTTAACGGCACAGATTTTACTACTTATTTCAACTGAGCAGTGTTATTTTTTTATTTTTTTTCCTCTCCATATGTTTGACTGACTTTTTTTTTTATGATAATGAACAGGCTGCATTGTCATGGTAGCAAAGCTTAACTGTGTGCGTGCATGTGGCGCCGGCGCAATCACTTGAATTTTTTTCTTTCTAACAGTGGAAGAAACTACTCCTTTTAGTCATAAAGATAATGGGAATTGTAAAAGGTTTGCCTTTATGTACATTCACAATAAAAACAAATCTTTGTGCTTTTGTAAAATAAGCCTAAAGAAAAATAGGATGCCGCTTTCTGCCGTCTGTTTCCTTTCGCACAGCACAAAAATGAACCGAAACTCTGCATACTAGGCTACTTGTTGCACAGTTTTTCTTTCATTTTCTTAATTTATTAAGTAAAAATATATTTCTGACAAATCCAGATTGCCCGACCCGCACACACTCACTCAATGGATGGACGATCTGACAGGATTAGCTCCGTTTGAGTGTCTCACATCTATAGAAAAACCTAACGTGTTTAGTAAAGAGAAACTCACCTGTGTCTGTTTAGTCATGAAGATGTGCATATATTTCAATTCCAGCAGGAAACCTTTTACAGCTACATGAGGTATCTGGACCAAAATACAAAAAAAAGTTAAACATTCAATGTGATGGATATATTATTTAAAGATTTATGTATCATGTAATGGCCAAATAGTTATTTTAAAGTATATAGGCCTACCTCCTGTAAATTATGTAAGTTTACAGTGACATTAAAGTACCTTTACATTACTTTACATAGAGTACATCTAAAGTGAGATGTGAATATTTTCTAGAAATAAAAATTCCAGAAACAAATTTTGAACTTTCTGTATTTGATTATTCTTTCTTACCAAGTTCTTAAAAATTCCAACAACATTACAATTACAGATGATTAAGCATATAAATTGTCAGACTGTTTTGTGTGCACACAAATACATTATTTCATACATGACATAGTCGTGAGGTGCATAAGAAATCTTTAGACGCGTAACACAAACCATAATCCATAACAATAAAAGACAATACTTTATTTAACCTTTTCTAATAAGAAGTGTGCGCTGCAAACATGAGCATCGTTTCTGTCCAGTCCGCTCGTTTTATCGCATTTAACCACAGGTGTCGACAATTTTTGTCTGGCAGTGGCAGCAGGTATGCGATAAAATTTCTAATTTGAGGCTGTATTACATCGATTCTGGCACCCAACATCACAACAAGATGATATTTTAAGCTCCTTATGTAGCCGAATCTGTGCTGGTTTGAATTGGCTGCCTCCAGTTTTCCCTTTGTTTTGCCTCCAGCTAGCGCTGTGACGTAATTGTGACTTCAGCACAAAAAGGGTCTATAGATTGATTCCTCTTTAAGCAACTGTGTTAAAGTTTTTCAGTCAAGAGTAGTGAGTGATTTTTCTCTTTTTGTTTTGTTTTTATTCACAATAAAGGAATAGTTCACCAAAAAATAAAAATGCTGTCATCTGTCTGTCAATTCTGTCATTTTTGGTGCTCACGCTTCAGGTGTATGGGCTCAGAAAAAGTGCACGTCAGACCAGCACGCGAATGAAGCGTTTAACCGGCAAGGCTTTAAAGCAAATGCAAATAATGTACTTTTGTGACTGCGAATAAGTGCAGTGTCCAGTGAGTGTAACGCTACCGCTGCGTTAACTCTGGTGTTGTACAGTAGGCTATCTTCAGATGGAGGCACCAGAACTGTAACTGATAGAATGTGCGCTGTAGCACGATACTAAGATATTTCTTCAAAAGCAGATCGTGGAGACATTTTAATAGTCTACGATCAAAAGTCGCCATATTTCCCCTACTTCCCCTACTTAGAGGGGGTTTCTGAAATTAACTGAACTCTAGAACTGCAACTAACATCATTTTGATAATCATGCAGTCTGCACAGTATGTGGTAATACAACCCTCTACATTGCGAGTAAATCACTCGCATATGCGGCTAAATCTTACTCTGGGTGACTAAATAATGTCTGACATTAGCCATTGGCTAATAAATTCTTAGGTTTCACACGCCAGTATGTGTGTGAGAGGCGTTCAACACAGATTTTCACTCGATAAACACGCTGACTGAGCGCTTGAATTTCGCTCTCCGTCAAGCGATCTGTACTATTTGGAATGCGTTCAATGGATCATGTCATGTACTCAATGGATGCGCTTTAGACGCGTCACACAAACCATAATCCATAACAATAAAAGTCAATACTTTATTTAACCTTTTCTAATAAGAAGTGTGCGCTGCAAACACGAGCATCGTTTCTGTCCAGTCCGCTCGTTTTATCGCATTTAACCACAGGTGTCGACAATTTTTGTCTGGCAGTGGCAGCAGGTATGCGATAATATTTCAAATTGTAGTCTGTACTACGTTGATTCTGGCACCCAACATCACAACAAGATGATATTTTAAGCTCCTTATGTAGCCGAATCTGTGCTGGTTTGAATTGGCTGCCTCCAGTTTTCCCTTTGTTTTGCCTCCAGCTAGCGCTGTGACGTAATTGTGACTTCAGCACAAAAAGGGTCTATAGATTGATTCCTCTTTAAGCAACTGTGTTAAAGTTTTTCAGTCAAGAGTAGTGAGTGATTTTTCTCTTTTTGTTTTGTTTTTATTCACAATAAAGGAATAGTTCACCAAAAAATAAAAATGCTGTCATCTGTCTGTCAATTCTGTCATTTTTGGTGCTCACGCTTCAGGTGTATGGGCTCAGAAAAAGTGCACGTCAGACCAGCACGCGAATGAAGCGTTTAACCGGCAAGGCTTTAAAGCAAATGCAAATAATGTACTTTTGTGACTGCGAATAAGTGCAGTGTCCAGTGAGTGTAACGCTACCGCTGCGTTAACTCTGGTGTTGTACAGTAGGCTATCTTCAGATGGAGGCACCAGAACTGTAACTGATAGAATGTGCGCTGTAGCACGATACTAAGATATTTCTTCAAAAGCAGATCGTGGAGACATTTTAATAGTCTACGATCAAAAGTCGCCATATTTCCCCTACTTCCCCTACTTAGAGGGGGTTTCTGAAATTAACTGAACTCTAGAACTGCAACTAACATCATTTTGATAATCATGCAGTCTGCACAGTATGTGGTAATACAACCCTCTACATTGCGAGTAAATCACTCGCATATGCGGCTAAATCTTACTCTGGGTGACTAAATAATGTCTGACATTAGCCATTGGCTAATAAATTCTTAGGTTTCACACGCCAGTATGTGTGTGAGAGGCGTTCAACACAGATTTTCACTCGATAAACACGCTGACTGAGCGCTTGAATTTCGCTCTCCGTCAAGCGATCTGTACTATTTGGAATGCGTTCAATGGATCATGTCATGTACTCAATGGATGCGCAGTATGTAGCACGCAGCGCACCTGTATTTGACGTACCGTAAACTAGTGTGAAGCTGCACGACTCGCCGTCGCTTTGCTGATAGCGCTGTGTTTCTCACACATGCAACGAGAGAGAGCGAGAGTATTGCATACCACGCTGAATCGACGCACTACATGTAAACCATATTCTTTGTTGAATTTTCCTGTCAAAATAACAGTTCATTTAGAATTATTCAGCTTTTAAGAACAAGCAAAAGATATGCCGGTTTCTCGGCAGTGGGCGGAGCTAATGCACAAACAGCTCTCGTTGGCTGGCGCTCATCTATTACCGTCCCAGTTTTGATTTCAGCAAATCAGTTCCAGCGAACGCTGACAATGTGATTAATATTCATGAACCCAGCAGATAATAGTAGTAGTAGTTACTATTACCCATGACCAACAATATCTTAAACACCACCACCAGTCCTAAATTCAGTTAAAATGACAAATATGCATTCATTCATTGTTACCAAGTTTTAGTTCTAATCACTAGTTCTATCATTAAATAGTGCTTAATTATCATAATATCATAATATAATGCTTGATTGGCTGAAGTTAAGAGTGC
>NW_015505955.1:589132-602160 GCF_001515645.1 Sinocyclocheilus grahami
TTTCGCTCTCCGTCAAGCGATCTGTACTATTTGGAATGCGTTCAATGGATCATGTCATGTACTCAATGGATGCGCAGTATGTAGCACGCAGCGCACCTGTATTTGACGTACCGTAAACTAGTGTGAAGCTGCACGACTCGCCGTCGCTTTGCTGATAGCGCTGTGTTTCTCACACATGCAACGAGAGAGAGCGAGAGTATTGCATACCACGCTGAATCGACGCACTACATGTAAACCATATTCTTTGTTGAATTTTCCTGTCAAAATAACAGTTCATTTAGAATTATTCAGCTTTTAAGAACAAGCAAAAGATATGCCGGTTTCTCGGCAGTGGGCGGAGCTAATGCACAAACAGCTCTCGTTGGCTGGCGCTCATCTATTACCGTCCCAGTTTTGATTTCAGCAAATCAGTTCCAGCGAACGCTGACAATGTGATTAATATTCATGAACCCAGCAGATAATAGTAGTAGTAGTTACTATTACCCATGACCAACAATATCTTAAACACCACCACCAGTCCTAAATTCAGTTAAAATGACAAATATGCATTCATTCATTGTTACCAAGTTTTAGTTCTAATCACTAGTTCTATCATTAAATAGTGCTTAATTATCATAATATCATAATATAATGCTTGATTGGCTGAAGTTAAGAGGGCTGTTCCATTTTACAAAGATAAGCTGATTGGGTGGAATCATATGTGTGTGTGCCTACTTAACCATATTTTGGGGACAAATTTGTACCCAAAAGTGAGCAAAACCTGACAAAATTGGCAAAAACCTCAGTTTGTGGATGTCCTCATTTGTAAAACTGTTATAAAAATAAAGTAAACAGTTTTTTTTTTTTTTTTTAACTTTTGAAATTGTAAAAATGCAAAAAGTTTTCTGTGAGGGGTAGGGGTGGGTTTAGGTTAAAAAGTGTATAACTACACAGATTTCGATTGTTTTTATATACAGATAATGTCCCAATATAGATAGCTAAGTAAACGTGTGTGTAAAATAGTATATCAGTCTGGCGAGTAAACAAAAATATTTACTAGCCAATGGCGATTATATTGCCAAGGTATGCATAGAGGGTTGTAATACCAGTTATGAGGGGGGATACTAGGACATTTTATACCATTTAAAGTAGTGCTGTTCGATACATTGATATGACAATGTATAAGTCACAGAGATTTTACGATACGTGTTTCAGTACAGCTGGCCCTGTATCGATATTGTAGCACGTGTGCCGCAGTGGACCGTGCTTTATTTTAAATGGTGTTCTTGTATTTAAATTGAGTAGAAAAGTGCGAGGTTTCTAAAAAATTAGTAAGGTTTAATCTGGCCGCAGAGGAACACAACTGGGTTGCCTGAAAGAGACGTACAGTGGGGCAAAAAAGTATTTAGTCAGCCACCAATTGTGCAAGTTCTCCCACTTAAAAAGATGAGAGAGGCCTGTAATTTTCATCATAGGTATACCTCAACTATGAGAGACAAAATGAGAAAAAAAATCCAGAAAATCACATTGTAGGATTTTTAAAGAATTAATTGGTAAATTCTGGTGGAAAATAAGTATTTGGTCAATGAGCTTCCCACTTGCGCAATACGGAAATATCTGCTAAGTGTGCTACTTATATTTGTCAACCTGGCAACCATGTGCACGCGCTCTCATTCCACTGTGGATAAACATGCTCACTTTCTGAAAACATCGGTTAGCTTGCAGTTTAGCGATCTCCACTTCAATGTTCTATTCCAAGAAAAGTGTAATTCATCAAGTGTTCATTTATGAGAGGGAGAGAGCGAGAGAGGCTGTGTATGAATGAATTGCCACCGTTTTGCCACGTTTCTCTATTAACAGTAAAGCTGTGGCTTTAATTCCTTTAGAAACAATGATGTTACCAGCTTTTAAGCTATTTAGTTGATAAAATTGTGTGGCAGCGCTAAAAAGTTTCTTCCTGAATGTCTGAGTGCGGCTACAACATGATCTGTGTGAGTGACTGAGCGTGTGTGCGTTAGATACAGAAGACAGCGCATTAGTTTAGAACTCTTCTAATTAAAAAAAAAATAAAAAATTTAAACGTAGAATGTTAATTTGTGCAATGATAAGCTACCAGCAATGTAAATTTTTTTTTTTTATATATATATATTAGAATGAGTACATTACAATTAGGGCTTTGAGATTAATCAAAATCGCATCGCGATTTGAGACGTTGTGGTTTGCTAATCGCAAAGCCTGGGACGTGGATGCGATATTACTCTGTTCCAGAGCATATGCATGACTGCCAGCCTTGAGTGGCAGCCTTACTAACCAATAGAGTGAGCGCACCTCTGTTCTCCCTAATCAGCACTGCTCTAGCCAACTACGTAAACGCCCACCATTTAAAAAAAGTGCTTGGAGTTGAGGGGAGGCTTTTGACATTTTTATTTGTTACTTTTCTGGAAACTCTCTTCCAAAAGCCATCGCATCTCGAGAGTGAACTAAGAATGTGACTTCAAGGACCGTCTTTCAGGACCTCTAACTCCAACTGAAAATGTGAAATGTCTTGACAGTCCACAACCTGCTTATGAGTCCGTCCTTCATGCTTTCCTAAAATAAAACCTCTTAAATGAATACTAACAGGATGTGGTCTTATCTATTCATTTATCCATTGCTTGGGATCTTGTTCCCATGATGACTTCTGATTGCTTTGATTTAGCTGATTACTGGCTACTTTTAAGACTAACGCCGTTTCATTCACTTTAAACTATCTTTCACGGCTTAGTCTGCACAGTTCAGTACCACAACCACTTTATATGTATCCAATCAAATTTGTTGTATTTAATTATTAACTACATGATTTGTTGTGAATACAATTTTTTTCATATGTTTAGCCTTTAGTATAGCTTGTTGAATAATCGAGTTAAGATTTGTAACTAAAAACCTGAAGTATCTAATTTAAAATTGAGAACTTGCCTGTAGAAATGCCAGTTTTGCTGAGCCTTTTTACATGCATGTCAGTCTAACTGAAATGTTTTGATCTACAGGAGAGGACTACCAGCATATCGAATTTGGCGTGGATGAGGTAATGAATGTGGAGCCTGTGGCAGTGAAAGACTCGCTGTACAAAGTCTCCAGCACTCTTAATCCTCAGGCCCCTGAGTTCATCTTAGGCTGCCAACCATCTCAGAAGGCCCTTCCCACAGCCACGCGGGTCGCTGATATCCCAGATGGTGCCGACTTTGACTCCCTATGCTGCGGCCACTCCGAGATCTCAGTCCTGGGCAGCCACCAGGCCTGCTCGGACATGGATGGGGTTTCGGGCGGCTTAGGACAACGTAAGAAAAAGAAAAAACGGCCGCCGGGATACTATAATTACCTGGAGGGTTCCAACAGCAACAGCAGCAGTGTGGCCACAGATGGAGTCGGGGGCTCAGGCCTGGTTAACGGACATACTCCAAATACTCCACTCATGGGTTCGGAGGACATGGTAGGGGACGTGTTGTCTGGGGCTGAGCCCATTCCCCCATATTCTGGAACATCCAGCACATCCACACCCCAAACCACCCCTCTTTCCCATCAGAGGACTTGTGAAAGCCCTGACAATTCGACATTGGACTTGACGAGCGGAGCTGCCTCTTTGTCAGACAGAAACGGTGCAGCTTCTTTGTCTACTTCATCTTCGTCCTCTCAGAGCAGCGGGGTGGCACAGAGTGCCAGGACTGCAGAGCAACATGCAGAACCCCCAGCTCTAGAGAGTCCAGTACTCCTGGGTAACGGAGGGCACAGCTCCTCTCCTCCATCTCCTCTTCCCCCTGCTGCTGCTGCTGCTGTGGCCACCCCCACAACCACAATTCCTGCTACTACTGATGAGAGGGAGGCCGAGGGCTCGGGGGAAGCTAATGGGCTGCCAGAGACTGCCTCAGCTGCCGGAGCCGCAGACGGGCTCCGAGACCCGTCTGAAATGGGCGAAGTGCAGTCAGCTTCCTCTGTAACCCCTCTTTCCTTAGACTCTGAAGTTCAGCCGGTAGTCTCGCCCAGTCCTCCTGCAGCACCTGTGACCAACCCCCCGAAATCCTGGGCCAGCCTCTTCCACAACTCCAAGCCTCTGCCTGGAGGTCCTCAGGCTTACGTTGAGGTGAAGAGCGTGCCTGTTGTCGTCGCGTTCCCTCCGGCTGCCTCTGAGTTGCCTGAAAAGGCCAATGAGGTGCGCGAGGGTCCCATCCCCATGTCTGAAGACCCTATGGCGCCGAAATTGGCAGGTAAAATGTGACATGACAGTGTTAGAGATTTTGAGTCCCGACTGCAAAGAATGTTGTATTGCACATAGCATCTGTATACAAATGGTCATTTACTCACCCTCTTGTTCTTCCAAATCTATCAGACTTTGGTTAGTCTTCAACCCAGAAATGATGTATTTAGTAATCTTAGAAAATTCTACCCCTTTATTGAAAGCCAGTTTCACTAAAACTTTTATGCTTTAAAAGTTTGTAAAGACCTACTTAAAGTAATCCATGTGATAAACGGATTTAATTTAGGCATTTATTCACAAACTTTGATCATTGCACATACATGGAGCATATAAAATGTAGTAAACCGAAGTTCTCATGCAAGCACATTTGAGATTATTTAATGTGTTCTATGTATGTATGTTGATCAGTTTATATTAATCTAAATTCTGTTCATATATAGTGATCATGTCTCTTTAGAAGACTTGGATTAAACGGCTTGATTCATATGGATTACGTTTACGTTGGTTTTATCAACTTTTTCATGCGTCAGTTTTGGGTCAACAGACTTTAAATAGAGGGATAAATATTTCTTAGATTTCATTAAATATCTAGGTATCTTTATTTATATACCTTGGATATCTTTATTTCTATTTTGAAGATATGGGTTCTTATGAATTTGGAGCAAAATGATGGTGAGTAATGATGCCAATTTAAATTTATGGGGTGAACTATCCCTTTGTGTTTTTGTCATTGTTTTACAAGGTTCACATGATCAAGGCCCCAGCCTATATTCAGATGACAAATCTTGGTTTGGGTAGAAATGTCCTATTTATTAACAATCTAAAGTGTCCGTGAACTAACTTGTTAGCTTATTTAGAAATTAAATGTTCAGTGTTGATCTTTTTAAATGGACTCGCATCTTACATTTTTGAAAAGCTTGCTCTCTTTGAACCAAACCATGTGCCATTCTGTTATTTATATCTGCCTTTGAAGAATCTTCACACAGCTCTTTTGCCTACAATGACTATTTATTGTGACTGCATCTTGTCAAGCTAAAGAGAGAAGAAAAAAAACATGAAAGTGGTATATTCATCTTGTGTGCTGTATTCCACATGAATTCGGACATTACTATTTTCATATACTGTTTTTCACCTGCTCTATATTAGGGAAGTATGTACTTTTGGATGCAGCCAGTGATCTCTTGCTATATAGAAGGAAGCTGAGAAAATGTTCCTTAGATTTCCATTTTGTATTTCAGAAAAGGAAATAACAGCATGTGGGTTCCGAATGATATGAAGATGAGTAAATAATAGCAGAAAGTTAATTTGTTGAAACTATTCCATTTGATTCTCTGATTCATGTTTCTGTCCACAAGATGGCAGCAGCATGTTTTGCTGATTTGCTGGTGGCACCCATAAGCCCTCTTTGTGGGTCCTAAACATTTCAGACAGGTTATTAGGGCCTATTTGCTCATAATTCTTTTAAAAACCACATTTCCTCATCCTGTTGCTCAAACTAATCATGACAGATCTTGAGAAAAGGCCCACCCAGGTGCTGTGTTTACCCATCATATTTCCAACATTAATGCTCAGAAGGAGAATGAATGGGAATCCCAGTCTGTCTCCATCTGAAGTACAAACGCAGGGTGGTTTCTCATCCAGAGCTTGGCTGCTGATTTGCTACAATGGCTACTTCTCATTTAACAACTGACCTGATTTCATGACCTTGGAACACACAGGGACTCTCCACTGCATTAAATCCTTTGGGTTTCCTTTGCTGTTCCTCAAATATGAGAATTCTTGCGCAAGAAAACTGTGATAATTTCAAAGTCTCAGACTTCTAAAACGACCTGGTGTATTATGTAGACTTGTCGTATTATGATTGGAGGCATTCTGTTGATCTTAGCACTGGCTTATGTGGCACTCAAACATTCTAGACTCTTCTCCTGGGTAAATGCATGTTCTGTTGCATAACAGGAAGAGCGTCTGCTTGATTGATGGCATTTATATGACTGTATTTCAGATGTGATTTTCTTCAAGGCTGCTAATGGAGATGGGATTTATGATCTTGTGAATCCGTTTTTATTCATATATTCTAGTGCAAAAAAAGGTGATTGTGAAATTGGATTTCTGCTCTAGCTGCTGTTTTGAGTTAGTCGTGAATGTGATGTGACCTGGTTTAAATCTATCCTGCCACAGTCACACAAAGCTGCAAGCTTATAAAGTAAAGGAACATTTAGATTTACATGACCATTGCTGACTGTGTTTACTACTGTAACTTTAAAATCATGTGATCACAACTGACCCCATTTACTTTCGCATATTTGTGGTGTTATGTGCAGTTCATCATTATCAATTAAATCACTTTCTTTTTTTTCTGATGTCACTTAGGCCACACAGGCTGTTGGCCATAGTTAACTAGTAGCCAAATAGCTACTACTTTTTTCTTTTTTACCTTCCAGTCAATTCCCATTTTTATATATATATATATATATATATATATATATATATATATATATATATATATATCTTGTTTCAGTCATTGTCACAAGTAAAATGGATTGTTATTTGAGCATCCAAACCAGCTTGTCGTAGAAACATTAACGCGTTTTAACCAGTGGAAGATAAAGGGATTGCTGTTCAGTTCTGCTATGCATGTCACTTTTTTTTATTCTATTCCAATATTGATAAATTCAAATTTCCACGTTACCATGGGAGCTGTACCATTATTTCAGTTTCCCTTCC
The DNA here is from genome assembly GCF_001515645.1 of Sinocyclocheilus grahami. NCBI lineage: Eukaryota > Metazoa > Chordata > Actinopteri > Cypriniformes > Cyprinidae > Sinocyclocheilus > Sinocyclocheilus grahami. The sequence goes on from NW_015505955.1 coordinate 596,067, forward strand.
TAGGCGTGGTACAAAATTCTCCTCATTTTTGCCACTATTAGCTTCATGTGCATCAGTCACATGTTGCAAGGTTAGAGTGATGGACATCACATCTTTTATTCTTACTCTTCAGATTGACAAGTTTGTCTAGGTTTGTGTCTTTAGAATGTGTATCTAGTTAAATGTTGCTTTTGAATGGAAAAACATCATTTAAATGCCCCCCAAAGAAACACTGACTCATACAAGGCTTCCTAAAGACAGGCAACCCCCCCCATTACTTCATCTTGGAAAATATGTAGTTTTGTACATCTCTAGTATTTCATCCACGAACATGAATCATTTTTTTCCCCATTTGTCAGAATTAATCGAGACTGTGAAGTTGATACACAAACCGGTGTCTTTGCAACCAAGAGGACTGATTAACAAGGGAAACTGGTGCTATATCAATGCTGTATCCTTTTTCTTTGCCTCAGTTCTTCCAGTCTTACTGATGTTGCTTAAGCAATACTGAATTGATCAAGCTGTCTTGTCCTGTTTATTTATTTTTCCTTGACACTGAGCTTTAGACCCTGCAGGCCCTGATTGCATGTCCCCCCATGTATCATCTGATGAAGTCTATTCCCCTTTTCACTGAGATTCAGAGACCCTGCACATCCACACCCATGATGGATAACTTGTAAGTTTTAGGCTACTTTGCTGCCCTAATTAAGTAATAATTATTTCCGTTATTACACAATGTGTTGTGGACTGGATGTGGAATAAGTCAGAACTTGATATCCATTCTGTGTGTTTACTAGCTTAAAAACAACATTAGACCAAAGTTAGAAATAAGCACAAGTGATCGGTTTTGAAGTTAGGTCTTTTCTATAATGCAGGATTGTCATATGCCACCACATCCACAGCATACTTTGGTTTCAAACTTCATTGAACTGGAAATTCTCCATTCAGAATAAAACATTACAGGTTTTGAGTGTTGTTTTTAACGAGTGAAATATGAATTGAAGCATCTGTTTATACACTGATACCAGATGTATCATTCATAATAAATGAACCGTCTTATCTTTTAGTTTGCCTCCCAGTTTCAGATTAAAATGGAAATATGAAATGTGAACTTGACTACAGCTGAACTATTCTGATTGACTTCAATTAATCAACACAAGTTTTTGCAAAACACAGCAAATGCACGTCAAAAAAAGTAAAATTTTCTTGGACCAAGTGCACTTTTTAGTGTTTTCTGCCTATTACTCTAATAAATTACTAATTGGTGTACTGCTTTTAGGCAATTAGGCACCAAAGACTTGGGCTGTTTTGTGCCATTTTCTGCATGCAATGAAATTAGAGAATAACTTTTTATTTGTTTCTATTATGTTGACCATATTCTTTCGTCTTGTAGTGTTCGGCTTGTGAATGAGTTCAGCAATATGCCTGTCCCTTCCAAGGCTAAACAGCAAGGTAATGTCTTTTCAGTGTTGATTGATTAAATCTTTTTACTCCCTGCTCTGTATTTATAGATTATATTACTCTTATTTTATTTTTTGTAGCTGCTGGAGAAAAAATAATGAAAGATCTTCGAGTGGGTGCTCCTTTTGAACCCACACACATCTATAAACTCCTCACCCTCATCAAATCAAGCCTTTCTGAGAAGGTAAGCATTATGAAGAATGGGCTGATTTTAATAAATCCCTTTAATAGTGGGGCTTGCTTAAGTCTCGTTCTTTGAAGGTGCCCAGTGGTACAGATTTCGAATGTCTCCTCTAACCTAAGAAAACTACAACTACTACATATCTAGTTCGTCATTTTTGGTAGTAATCACCTCCAACAATTTACTAGTTGGTCACCTCTCAACAAAGTCATGATGATAGACACTCGTGCTTGACACATCCAAGGACAAGACCTTCCTGTTCAGTTTCTTTTCGTATCTGTCTGCACATTCACTAACATTGAGGAATGAGTGTCTTACTGAGTCAGAAAGCTCTAATGAACAAGATCAAAACTGAAAGATAAAGTCCTTCGTTAATGAGCGGAATCTTTGGATACACAGTCTTTTTCTGGATTTGGACAAGAGTGTACCTGAGAAATACTACCTTTGCAGACAGTATATAGAAGACGGATGGCATCAGGGCACAGCCGAATTGGACCCTCCTTTGGATAAGATTTTCCACAATCCTACATGTGCCATTTGGCAGTTGATTGGAAAGAACGGCAAATTTATTCTTGTTCCATATGCATAGCAGTTAATGAGTTAAATTATAATGTGGTTCTCATTAGTCATTAGGCTTTATGGTGCCTTGGAAGCCACTGCTTTCTGAAAGTGGTACCTTCATTCAAAAGCTTAGTCATTGTCTGACTGGTAACTGTTTTTTGTTTGGAACAAAGTCAAAGAGTGGTGTGGTGGATGAGTAAAGTCTGACACTGTTAGCATGCGTTAACGATCTCTGTTTTTCTCTCAGGGTCGCCAGGAGGATGCAGAGGAGTACCTTGGTTTCATTTTAAATGGACTGCATGAGGAAATGCTGGCACTGAAGAAGCTTATCTCTCCACAGGAAGAGAGTACGTTCTCTTCTTATTTCAGCATTAATTGCAAGGGAAATCAGGCACTTGACTGGCATCCTGTCCACTCTAGATAATACTCTATTTGTGACTGCTTCATATTAGCTAAATTGTCTCTTTCTGCCACTGAGCAGAAGCCCCCACACCAAATGGTCCTGAATTTCAGCCTGGAGTGGAGGAAGGCCCTGCTGAGAAGGAGGAAGAAGGCAGTGATAATGAATGGGAACAGGTCGGGCCCAGAAACAAAACCTCCATCACCCGGCAGGCAGATTTCATCCGCACTCCCATCACAGACATATTTGGTGGCCACATCAGGTAGGCCTTGAGTGCACATTTCCACGTCAGCTATTGTCCAGCTGGTACTTTGTGTATCTATAGTGTAGAAGTGTTTACAACTTCAAACGCGCTATCTGGTCTTAAGGGGTCATATGACATTGCTAAAAAGAACATTATTATTTGTATTTGGTGTAATGCAATGCTTATGCGGTTTAAGGTTAAAAAAACACATTATTTTCCACATAATGTACATTATTGTTTCTCCTCTATGCCCCGCCTTTCTGAAATGATTTTTACAAAGCTCATTGGTCTGAAAAGCGAGGTGTGCTCTGATTGGCCAGCTATCCTGTGCATTGTGATTGGCCGAAAACCTCAAGCGTGTGACTGAAATCTTATGCCCCATACTGTGATGCCGTGTGTGCGACGAGTGCCGGTGATGCGCGACGAGACAAAACCAGTAAAACCCATTATAAAAGAGGCCTTTGTTGCATCCATTGGGGACATAATTGCTGATTATAATAACTTATACTGTCTTTCTTCGCGTTGCGTTGCTTATCACGCTGCGTAAACATAAAACCCATGTTTGCATTTGTGATCGGAGAAATGACAAACAACTAGCACTGCTCTACACTGCTCAAAACTCGCGTTTGAATCGTCAGTGGCAAATTCTTTAAATATAAAAAACGTACTTGCATGCTGTGAGTCATGAAGTGCCAGACTGTCCTTGCCAAGTTGGAATTGCCCCACTTTATAGAAACAGACACCGGCATTGTAGGCTATAGTCTCCCAGGAAACAGTCCTCGTCCTCCATAAAATGGGCTGCACACATCTGAATATCACTGATTTCTAGTTGTGTCCTCTTTTGGAAGGCCAAACAAAGTAGTTTCACTTTCATAACGAGAAACACAGCGTCTCCACAACATGGTGGCGGCAACAATACTACAGCGAGAATCAAAGTTACGCCGCCTTTCTTTGTGTGAACATTTGGGCGGTGTTATGCAAATCTTCCCACATAGTGACGTAGACATGTGGGGGGGCGTGTTAGAATGAGCCATTTTAGGTAGGCGTGGTTGACTCAACTTTTAAAAGAATCTTCCTTTGGATTTGAGACTTTAGTCTTTGCAACTTTACAGATCATCTTTATGCACCAAGAGCTTGTAACACTCCAAAGAGAAAGGAAAAATTTTAATCACATCATATGACCCCTTTAAAGGCTTGAGAACCAATGCTGTAGAGTTGTGATTCTCATAAAAGTGGCTTTATGAGACACCTGACCTCTTTGACGCATTAAACCACGGAGGTAGACAGATATGCAGCACTTCTGCAAGAAAAATAAACTTGTGGAAAAGAAAAGCCATTGGAACCAGGAATGGGTTTGGCCTTTTCATTGGCACCCACTGCACACTGTGGTATGACACAAGAACTGGGTGAGTGTGGTGCCATCTTCAGCCCATCCTGCTGTCCTGATCTTTGGATTTGAGACTTTAGTCTTTGCAACTTTACAGATCATCTTTATGCACCAAGAGCTTGTAACACTCCAAAGAGAAAGGAAAAATTTTAATCACATCATATGACCCCTTTAAAGGCTTGAGAACCAATGCTGTAGAGTTGTGATTCTCATAAAAGTGGCTTTATGAGACACCTGACCTCTTTGACGCATTAAACCACGGAGGTAGACAGATATGCAGCACTTCTGCAAGAAAAATAAACTTGTGGAAAAGAAAAGCCATTGGAACCAGGAATGGGTTTGGCCTTTTCATTGGCACCCACTGCACACTGTGGTATGACACAAGAACTGGGTGAGTGTGGTGCCATCTTCAGCCCATCCTGCTGTCCTGATGCTCCTCCAAGCTGTGTGGCTACAGCCATTACAAACAATTCACTGCAAAATAACAAACCCTGTGGCTCACCACCACCGCCCAGCTAACTTAGGTGGCTGCAGAAATGCAGACGCCTGAACGTGTGGGGGCGTCAAGGCTTAAATGTAGCCTTTTCTCTATGGTTTGGCTATGGTGTCTTTGGTTGCCTGATGGAGAATTTAATTGCGTAGCTAAGTCTTTCTTTTGCTTTCCTGTAAGAAACATACAGTTTTTGGCTTTCAGATTCATAATGGCATACTATAATTTGATGGACTGTGATGGTTTTAAGTCATCTAGGGCTTATTACTTTTTGTTTAAAAAAAAAAACATTTCTTTTTTCAGTTGCTAAGTTTCCTTACAAACTTAGTTGCATACTTTCTTCATTTTACTAGACAGTTTGATTAATTTCTAGGGATGCACGATATCCGATATGCAGATGTTTTTCAACTTATTTTAGCCGATGCCCATATCGATATATTTCCTTTTGTTTGGAAACACCACCAAGTCGCTCCCATGCAGTGATTATGAACAAAAAAAAATTTTTTTTTGGTTCGTTTTTAACAAAAACTTGCTGCTTAGAATGAAATAAATAATAACGTTTTTAATAAAAAAAAATTTTTTTTTTAATGGTGAGCACATTGAAAGCTTTGAAAATAATTATCCTAGTCAACATTTGAAGTGGATCAAAACCTTTCATCAAAGTTGAAACCAAAACAATACCCGTTCTTGTCTTAGGACAACTTTGAACTTTTTTGATCCACTTCAAATGTTGACTACTATATTTTAACTAAACTATAACTTTTTTTGACCAGAAAGATGCAGTCATATATGGTGTAATATAAATTTTTCCTTTCTCTTTGGAGTGTTACAAGCTCTTGGTGCATAAAGAAGATCTGTAAAGTTGCAAAGACAAAAGTCTCATCCAAAGAGATTCTTTATAAAAGTTAAGAATCAACCACTCCCTCCTAAAACGGCTCGTTCTAACACGCCGCCACATCTACGTCACCATGTGGGAAAATTTGCATAACACCGCCCAAATATTCACGCAAAGAAATAAGGCGTAACTTTTATTCTCGCTGTAGTATTGTTGCTACCGCCACCATGTCGTGGAGACAGTGTGTTTCGTTGTGAAAGCGAAACTACTTTGTTTGGCCTTCCAAAAGAGGACGATATCGCTTCGTCATGCCTGGAGCTGATCCGTGCTGGTCGTTGAGGAAATACATCAACTTCGTACCGTGGAGGAAGCGGAGTCCAGTCCGGGGCCGTCACATGTGGTTGCCACAAGCCTGCCGGCCGCTCCTTCGTCAAATCCGTCGGCCGCGCCGTTCTCAAGCCTGCCGACCCTTTCTCACTCTTGGCCGCCGACCGCTGCTCACTCTAACCCGCCGTGTGTGATGCTGTGTGTTTCGTTGTGAAAGCGAAACTACTTT
>NW_015505955.1:602420-603245 GCF_001515645.1 Sinocyclocheilus grahami
AATTTTTCCTTTCTCTTTGGAGTGTTACAAGCTCTTGGTGCATAAAGAAGATCTGTAAAGTTGCAAAGACAAAAGTCTCATCCAAAGAGATTCTTTATAAAAGTTAAGAATCAACCACTCCCTCCTAAAACGGCTCGTTCTAACACGCCGCCACATCTACGTCACCATGTGGGAAAATTTGCATAACACCGCCCAAATATTCACGCAAAGAAATAAGGCGTAACTTTTATTCTCGCTGTAGTATTGTTGCTACCGCCACCATGTCGTGGAGACAGTGTGTTTCGTTGTGAAAGCGAAACTACTTTGTTTGGCCTTCCAAAAGAGGACGATATCGCTTCGTCATGCCTGGAGCTGATCCGTGCTGGTCGTTGAGGAAATACATCAACTTCGTACCGTGGAGGAAGCGGAGTCCAGTCCGGGGCCGTCACATGTGGTTGCCACAAGCCTGCCGGCCGCTCCTTCGTCAAATCCGTCGGCCGCGCCGTTCTCAAGCCTGCCGACCCTTTCTCACTCTTGGCCGCCGACCGCTGCTCACTCTAACCCGCCGTGTGTGATGCTGTGTGTTTCGTTGTGAAAGCGAAACTACTTTATTTGGCCTTCCAAAAGAGGACACAACTAGAAATCAATGGTTAAGTTGTATTTACAACACTGTTCCAGAACAATTCAACCCAAATATTCAGATGTGTGCAGCCCATTTTATGGAGGACAAATGCAGACATGGTTTTGTTTACGCAGCGTGATACGCAACGCGTAAAAAGACAGTATAAGTCATTATAATCAGTAATTATATCCCCACTGGATGCAACAAATGCCTCGTTTGTAATG
>NW_015505955.1:604028-605553 GCF_001515645.1 Sinocyclocheilus grahami
GTTTCGTTGTGAAAGCGAAACTACTTTATTTGGCCTTCCAAAAGAGGACACAACTAGAAATCAATGGTTAAGTTGTATTTACAACACTGTTCCAGAACAATTCAACCCAAATATTCAGATGTGTGCAGCCCATTTTATGGAGGACAAATGCAGACATGGTTTTGTTTACGCAGCGTGATACGCAACGCGTAAAAAGACAGTATAAGTCATTATAATCAGTAATTATATCCCCACTGGATGCAACAAATGCCTCGTTTGTAATGGGTTTATTGCCAGGACAGGGCATCACAGTATGTTAAAGGTGTAATGGGTGATTGTCTTCAGAAACATTTTTTGTTATGCTGGTTGAAAGTCTCTTCACATCCCGATAGCAATCATTAAGTTAAGTGGTCTAAATGTATTCATCTGTATTTATATATTTTGTGGAAGGCGTAGGACCAAGAAATGTTCGTCCAATCAAAACGCTCTGTCCGAGCGTTTTAATAAGCTTTCCTACCTGCCTGTCAATGTATGTATCTGCATACCTCTGCGCACCCGGTTTGCGCAGACAGGACACGTCATCAGCGCGTTCACGCACGCTGTGCAGACAGAGCGAGGATGGCAGGCAAACATCAACAACCCGATCGTCATTCCTGGTATTGTAGTACTTTTAAAGTTTTCTCACCAGTGAATGACGCATGATGTAGCCCAGCGATTAATCCAGTCCTCGTGCCTCCCGCTCTGCATATTTTGAATGTCTCGCTTAGTTAACACACCCGATTCAAATAACCAGCTCGTTAGAAGTGAGTTACGTGCATGAACTGTGTTCCGATCGATATGATCCCTACACAGTGTTCATTGCTCCCTCCTCACTGAGCGGGGGAAATACGTTGAAGTTTACTTCACTTCGGAACATGGGCTGGAATTGGGAACCGCTGATGTAGCCTATTGTAGTAATGTTGTCTCTGGTACTCTGGTCTGTGAGTGAGCGTATATGCATTCAGGGGGTGTGGCTTTGGACAGCGATTGCAGGGAGGGTGGGACATTCGCTTTCAGTGCTATCAGGCTAAAGTTAGCATTTTCCAAGATCTCCTATTGCGCCTTTAAGGGGCATTACATTTCTGTCACACGCTTGAGGTATTCAGCCAATCACAACACATTGGATAGCTGGCCAATCAGCGTACCCCTCGCTTTTCAGACCAATGAGCTTTGTAAAAATCGACACGTTTCAGTAAGGCGGGGCATAGAGGAGCAACAATAATGTACATTATGTGGAAAATAACGTTTTTTTTTTAACCTTAAACCGCATAAACACATTGCATTATACCAAATACACAACATAATGTTCTTTTTAGCAACGTCATATGACCCCTTTAACATTTGTAGATGGTCTAAAGCAGGGGTTTTCAACCTAGGGGGGCGCCAGCACCTGGCAAGGGGGGCACAAGCATCAGTTAATTCAGAGACGTTCTCTTGAGAATTTATGAATACGAGTTAACAAATATTTAGCCATCCACTAGGGGGCAATCTGACTCCCACTGCTAGT
>NW_015505955.1:605687-607749 GCF_001515645.1 Sinocyclocheilus grahami
CACTTCGGAACATGGGCTGGAATTGGGAACCGCTGATGTAGCCTATTGTAGTAATGTTGTCTCTGGTACTCTGGTCTGTGAGTGAGCGTATATGCATTCAGGGGGTGTGGCTTTGGACAGCGATTGCAGGGAGGGTGGGACATTCGCTTTCAGTGCTATCAGGCTAAAGTTAGCATTTTCCAAGATCTCCTATTGCGCCTTTAAGGGGCATTACATTTCTGTCACACGCTTGAGGTATTCAGCCAATCACAACACATTGGATAGCTGGCCAATCAGCGTACACCTCGCTTTTCAGACCAATGAGCTTTGTAAAAATCGACACGTTTCAGAAAGGCGGGGCATAGAGGAGCAACAATAATGTACATTATGTGGAAAATAACGTTTTTTTTTTTAACCTTAAACCGCATAAACACATTGCATTATACCAAATACACAACATAATGTTCTTTTTAGCAACGTCATATGACCCCTTTAACATTTGTAGATGGTCTAAAGCAGGGGTTTTCAACCTAGGGGGGCGCCAGCACCTGGCAAGGGGGGCACAAGCATCAGTTAATTCAGAGACGTTCTCTTGAGAATTTATGAATACGAGTTAACAAATATTTAGCCATCCACTAGGGGGCAATCTGACTCCCACTGCTAGTTGACAGAGCAGAGTTGGCTCGAGTATCAGTCACACTCAGTGTTGCCAAGTCCGTGGTTTTCCTGCGGAATTGGGCTACTTTAACACTTGCCGCGTTTTGTAGTTTTGGGCTAGTTTTGAGCAGCAATAAGGCGGGTTTTGTTGTGAAAAGCTGGCAACCCTGGTCACGCTTATTGACAGTGTAAGATGATTTACGATTAGCCGTGTTGGAAATCCAACCACGTACTGGCATGTAATCTCAGAAGCAGGCTCAGCCATCACATTGAATCGGGTAAACTGGTTATATATTTGTTTCAGTATAATTATGCACGCTATACCAGGGGTGGTTCTAAACCCTTTTTAGGTGGGTTTCAGCCCCCCAAAACTATCTTAACGATCAGGCCAGTGCTGCTTCCTCAAAAGTTTTAAGTCTTGTTAGTTTAAACATTAAAGTAATTTTAAGCCATTTAAGCCCAAGACATCTCAATGCGGTATGCACGCGCTGTGATAGAGCGTTTCTATGCGCACCGCTCACACACCTGAAGTGCACAAACAGATAGCCTTCTCAGACAGCAGGTGAATACCAATGGCTGTCTTGACAAATATCCTTGTCAGCACAGTCTGTTGTTTTAAGTGAATGTAAACAGTAAAGAAAATATCAAATGTATTTCAGTATAATGGATCCGTGCATTTATTATATAAATAATGTTAATCAAATAGAGCAAAAGAAATTAGGCGCGAGTGAAATTAGACCAACTTGGGGGGGCGCATGCCCTAAAGGGTTGAAAACCCCTGGTCTAAAGCAAAAGAGCTGTAAAAATTCAAAATCTTTTAGAGCTCCTTGTATTTAGGTTTTCATAATCCATTTGAAAAAATGAATGTATAAATCTGTATATATACAATTTTATTTATAAGTGTCATGTTTGTGTTTTTTTTTTTTTTTTCTATTCATGTAAGCCAGTGTTTCCCAACCGGGGTGCCGTGTAAAAAAAAATCATTTTTTAATATTTTTAAATTGCTAAAATGTTCAAAAAAAGCATCTATTATATAATATCTATTTCTGATGTCGCCAATAATTAGAGATGCACCGAAATTTCGGCTGCCGAAAATTAGATCACCGATCAGGTTTCACTTTCACGTGGTGTGACGCTCTGCGTATTATCCCGCTATATGCGTGTGCGCTCCGCTCAGTCGCTCCACTCGTATACCGTTCATGCTCATCGGAACAGCAAAGTCCACTCAAAAATTGAGCCGACAGGAAACATCGATGTAGTACAGTATTGTTTCTGTCTGCAATAGCCCTACTGTGTTGTAACATGGTGTGGTATATGGGCAACTCTGGTAACGCTGCCCTCTCATTCATTGATCTGCTAACCGTTATGTTATGCTCACGTGTTCTGATAATAATAGCTTTCTAGGACTAAACATTATTTGGATAAT
>NW_015505955.1:607955-653303 GCF_001515645.1 Sinocyclocheilus grahami
GGGCTGGAATTGGGAACCGCTGATGTAGCCTATTGTAGTAATGTTGTCTCTGGTACTCTGGTCTGTGAGTGAGCGTATATGCATTCAGGGGGTGTGGCTTTGGACAGCGATTGCAGGGAGGGTGGGACATTCGCTTTCAGTGCTATCAGGCTAAAGTTAGCATTTTCCAAGATCTCCTATTGCGCCTTTAAGGGGCATTACATTTCTGTCACACGCTTGAGGTATTCAGCCAATCACAACACATTGGATAGCTGGCCAATCAGCGTACACCTCGCTTTTCAGACCAATGAGCTTTGTAAAAATCGACACGTTTCAGAAAGGCGGGGCATAGAGGAGCAACAATAATGTACATTATGTGGAAAATAACGTTTTTTTTTTAACCTTAAACCGCATAAACACATTGCATTATACCAAATACACAACATAATGTTCTTTTTAGCAACGTCATATGACCCCTTTAACATTTGTAGATGGTCTAAAGCAGGGGTTTTCAACCTAGGGGGGCGCCAGCACCTGGCAAGGGGGGCACAAGCATCGGTTAATTCAGAGACGTTCTCTTGAGAATTTATGAATACGAGTTAACAAATATTTAGCCATCCACTAGGGGGCAATCTGACTCCCACTGCTAGTTGACAGAGCAGAGTTGGCTCGAGTATCAGTCACACTCAGTGTTGCCAAGTCCGTGGTTTTCCTGCGGAATTGGGCTACTTTAACACTTGCCGCGTTTTGTAGTTTTGGGCTAGTTTTGAGCAGCAATAAGGCGGGGTTTGTTGTGAAAAGCTGGCAACCCTGGTCACGCTTATTGACAGTGTAAGATGATTTACGATTAGCCGTGTTGGAAATCCAACCACGTACTGGCATGTAATCTCAGAAGCAGGCTCAGCCATCACATTGAATCGGGTAAACTGGTTATATATTTGTTTCAGTATAATTATGCACGCTATACCAGGGGTGGTTCTAAACCCTTTTTAGGTGGGTTTCAGCCCCCCAAAACTATCTTAACGATCAGGCCAGTGCTGCTTCCTCAAAAGTTTTAAGTCTTGTTAGTTTAAACATTAAAGTAATTTTAAGCCATTTAAGCCCAAGACATCTCAATGCGGTATGCACGCGCTGTGATAGAGCGTTTCTATGCGCACCGCTCACACACCTGAAGTGCACAAACAGATAGCCTTCTCAGACAGCAGGTGAATACCAATGGCTGTCTTGACAAATATCCTTGTCAGCACAGTCTGTTGTTTTAAGTGAATGTAAACAGTAAAGAAAATATCAAATGTATTTCAGTATAATGGATCCGTGCATTTATTATATAAATAATGTTAATCAAATAGAGCAAAAGAAATTAGGCGCGAGTGAAATTAGACCAACTTGGGGGGGCGCATGCCCTAAAGGGTTGAAAACCCCTGGTCTAAAGCAAAAGAGCTGTAAAAATTCAAAATCTTTTAGAGCTCCTTGTATTTAGGTTTTCATAATCCATTTGAAAAAATGAATGTATAAATCTGTATATATACAATTTTATTTATAAGTGTCATGTTTGTGTTTTTTTTTTTTTTTTCTATTCATGTAAGCCAGTGTTTCCCAACCGGGGTGCCGTGTAAAAAAAAATCATTTTTTAATATTTTTAAATTGCTAAAATGTTCAAAAAAAGCATCTATTATATAATATCTATTTCTGATGTCGCCAATAATTAGAGATGCACCGAAATTTCGGCTGCCGAAAATTAGATCACCGATCAGGTTTCACTTTCACGTGGTGTGACGCTCTGCGTATTATCCCGCTATATGCGTGTGCGCTCCGCTCAGTCGCTCCACTCGTATACCGTTCATGCTCATCGGAACAGCAAAGTCCACTCAAAAATTGAGCCGACAGGAAACATCGATGTAGTACAGTATTGTTTCTGTCTGCAATAGCCCTACTGTATTGTAACAAGGTGTGGTAAATGGGTTACTATCTTTACATTTATTTTGAAAGATGAAGCTCGCGATTATGGTAAGGGGCATTACATTTCCGACGCGTGCTTGTGGTGTTCGGCCGATCACAATGCACTGGGTCAGCTGGCCAATCAGAGCAGACTGCGCTTGTCGGAAGGAGGGACTTTGTAGAAAACGAAGCGTTTGAGAGAGGCGGGGCATAGAGGACCTACAATAATGTACAGTATTTGAAAAATAATGTGTTTTTTGAACATTAAAGCATGTCAACATATTCTGATGCACCAAATACACAAAATGATGATCTTTAAAAAAGCATCATATGACCCCTTTAAATATCTTAACCCTACTGTTAGATGTACCTGAAAAACTAAAAAGCAATTTATTTGATTCGAAGGCCTGTCGTTATTTTTTTATTTGTGCTATCATTATTAATTTCTTTATTTGTTCTTATTTTATTACTGACTGCTTACTTGTCATTTTTTTATTCAATTCAAAGTTTGAAATCAAGCTATCTCGTGCTACTGCACCAAAATTGCCCCACTGTAAAATAAAAAAAAACAGAGTGAGCAACAATTTGTGAGATAGCTAGTTATAATGGTAATTAAATAATGTTTACATATGTATAAAAGCCTACTTTAAAATGTCATATAAATTGGTCGCTTCATTAGAAATTAGCTTACTGATTGCCACCATTGATGGACAACATTTTTTAATTATATTAAAAATATCTGTATGACATTATATTCTGCAGTTCTTCCCGGTTGTACCGAATATCTATACTTTTCAAATTATCTTATCGAAGATAGAAATTCAAATATTGTGACAATTAATTTTGTAGGGTGCCACAAGTTTGTTATAATTTCCAAAGGGTGCCGCGACTGAAAAAATGTTGGGAAACACTGATGTAAGCTATAGCTTCTGACCTATTAATCGAAACATACTCGTGATTATGACATCAAATACTGTTTTAATTAATTAGAAACACAATCTTAACATGATTTGTGTATTTTACTTTCATTTTGTTATAAGTAGGCGAACAGCGCCCCCCAAGTAAATAAAACGCCTTAACGAACGGCATTAGGACCCGGGGGAGGCTGCCGCTGCTGCACTTGCTAGTGACCATTTATTCTATCGCACATCGGAGGTGTCGTTCTGTACATGTGTTCTCAAATTAAATGCGGTGATCCAAAACAGTGAATCTAATCATATTTAGACAAAAGTTTACTTCAAGATTGACCACACTATTGATGTGACTTTAGCTAGCACACCCTGAGCACTTGTGAGTTTTTCATCTTATCAGCAAGGCATATCAGCATATTTTTTTATAACGGGCCAATGACAGTGTTTACATTTTTGTCCATTATCAGCCAATTACGATAATGTCGTTCATCCCTAATAATTTCTTTAATATTGTTTAGTTTGACCGTTTTTTCTTTTAACAGGGAGTAGTGGTTTATTAATTAAATCTATAATTGGTCCATTTTTCGAAATGTTTTTTTTTTTGATAGATCTGTGGTATACCAGCAGAGCTCAAAAGAGTCAGCCACCTTGCAGCCCTTCTTCACGCTGCAGCTGGACATCCAATCAGAGAAGATCCGCACAGTCCAAGAGGCCCTGGAGATACTGGTGGCACGGGAGTCTGTTCAGGGCTACACCACTAAGAGCAAGCAGGAGGTGTGACTCATTAACAGTAAACATCATCTACCCACAGATGTGTCTACGTTAGTTTTTCTGTGGGTTGTTGATGTTGACCCCTTTAAGTTTTCTACACGCACTGAGTGTTTCCTATCTCTCTTTTTGTGTGATGCTGGTTTTCAGAACTATCAAATGGATCACACTAATCGACCAGCCGTAAAAACTGCTGCTGCATATTAAAATGGTTCATCATGATTTTCAGATCTCTTGTCACCGGGGGTGCGGGGCAAAACTCTGAAAGGCCAGAGAACCTACAGGCTCTTTGCAGGTATGTTTGTTTTGGTTTATTCCATTGTTATACTGCAACTAGACATTTAAGTCTACTCTTTGTGGTGCAGTTGTGCATTGAGCTCTAAATTCTAAACATTCTCTGACCGAACAACTAAAAATCAGTAACAGCTGTGTTTTGGTCCATTCTGTCCAGCACTGAGAGACGTGACTGGTACCATGTGACAACAGCATCTCTGGTGCTTCAGTGAGCTGGAAACTAAAGTGTCATGAAACCCCCGTTTCAGCACTGGTCTTTCACACCTTAGATCTGAAAAAAGTTGGGAGAAAATCCGATGTGTGTCAATATATTGTCTTAAAGTGACAGACTGGCGCTTGGGCCATCAAAATGCAAAGAGAAAATCACTCAAAGCTCTTAATCTGAATAACGTTATAGCTTTAATAAGCATGAATCTATCAATACATACACTGAAAACTATGCAGTGTTCATCTACATTTGATTACTTTTAGATTTCTTTTGTAGGCTATTACTTACCTGAACAGGAATGTTAGTAGAACTTCATGGAAAAATGACAGCACTGTTTATTTCATTTGTATATTTGTTTTATTGCATTTGTCAGTTTGTTTTACTTTGTTTCTTTGTTCATGTTATTACTGTATCTTATCTTATAAACACTAAAAATGCCTGCAGACTGGTGCATTTACAAATTACAGTGTGCTGAAATGGTTTTATATTCATTTCATTAAATATTTATTTTACATTTCAGAATATAAAGCCATGTTAATTCATCTCTTAATTTGTCATATATATAAATAAATAAAACAAAAAGTACCGATAAGAATACCGTTAAAGTACCGAATCGATAAGCAGTATCGGTAAGAGTAGTAATACCGTTAAAACCTTAACGATACCCATCCCTATTTATAATAGTACTTTACGATTGTTGCTTGTCAGACTGTACGAACATGATGATCATGGCACACTGTGGGTTCTCAGTTGTCATTTAAAAGGGATAGTTCACCCAAAAATGAAAACTGTTATTAATTACTCACCTTCATGTAGTTCCAAACCCGCAAGACCTTCGTTCATCTTCGGAACACAAATTAAGATATTTTTGATGAAATCTAAGAGCTTTCTGACCCTGCATAGACGGCAACGCAATTGAAATAGTAAGGACATCATTAAAACTGTTCATGTGACATCAGTGGTTCAACCTTAATTTTACGAAGCTACTAGAATACTTTGTGTGCAAAGAAAACAAAAATAACGATTTTATTCAACAGTTCTTCTGAACTGCATTACACGGAGGGCTGAAATGTTGGCCATCATGAAAAGTCTATGAACGCTGGCAAAACTGGTGTATTTAAGACAATAGTGCAAGCAGCACTACACACCAACATGAAAACAGCAGCGCAACCAGTGTTTATCATAGCAAAGGAAACGTATCATATGAATTCCGTGAGCGGGGAATGGGAGCGCCGGAGTTTATGCTGTTAGAAGAAATCTCTAGCATTAATTATCATGGCTTGTCTTGAAAAATGAAGGTGGTTTGACATTCATCGTAGGTGAAGTTGCACTGCAGTGCGCCAAATCTTCTGACACTACCAGAATTTGTCTGAGGTCAAATTTGATCGCAGTGGTCATTAATTGGATGTCGTTGAATATGTCAAACTAACAATCTAAGACTACAGATTCTAGTCTTGGGGGAATCTTTTAGGATTTGAGGCAATTGTTTCAGGTGGCCAAATCTTGGCTAAAGTCGTACAGTGTGTGCTCGGCTTCAACTTTACTCGTTCTGTTTTCAGATCTTTGATTGCTAAGAGTTAAAAAGGTTCTGCTGAGTCACAGGCATAACTACATTTGAAGAAATAGGGGAAAGACATCAAGGCTTGTTTGCTATGAGCTTCTGTGCACACGGATGTTACCTAAGAATGGCCCTCAGCTATACAGCGTGGTGTAAAATCCCCTGCCCGATAATTTGTAATTTGGACCTTTTCCACAGTTAAATGCTAATCCTGTTTATATGAGCTTACCTGACGGGCCTGTGCACAAATACTTTTATTATGGCTTCCAGCAAGTTGTCATCAAGACGTACACCTCCATCCTTCCAGCACCTTCCTATTTGTTGACTAGTTAGGCCTAGTCTTTCTCTTCTCTGCCCCCCCCACACGACATACTGACCTGTTTAAGCACATATGGCCTTACCTTACAGGGGAATGTTCACCTTTTTACCCACCTCCAGGAGTGAATTGTAGTTTATTTTTCTTTCTGAGGGGAAAAAGTGGCTCCCTGCTTGTCAAAGTAGCCTGTCCAGCAACCCCTAGCAACAGTTGCCATACCAGTACATTTCCCCGAAGCCTATTTTCTGACTGTTTTCCCATGTTTGAACATCTGGTAAGAGTGGAAAATACAGAGATTATTGTCTCTAAACTTTTCATTTAATCGTCTGTGATATAGCACACATTATATTTCACCTTTCCTTACCGTAAACGTTACTGGCAGCCAAGCATTTACTGCAATAAGTGTTGAATGTGTCCTATCAAGTCTGTATTCTGCCAGTTTTCCTGTGCGATTTGATATTAGAGACTGCCAATCAATCCAACAACTGTGCTTGTATCACTGTAGTTATTACACTCGCTGTATATTACAATTATTTTTGCTATAATAACTATGTAGTAATGCCTGTTATTTTTTTTTAAGTGCTTTACGAGTGAAATGCTTCTAATAATTTTTTCTCTATTTGGGACTCTGTAGATTCAAAACAGCTGATTACATAATGTGAAGCCGTTTTGCATTGAATCCAAACTTAAGTCAAAAACAACAGTCAAAGGAAAATAATAGTCAGAAATGTGACTAATCCGATCTGGATTCATTATTAAAAAGCCAATATATGCACACCTGTGACCGCATGAGTTGAATTGTGTAACGCTGAAGGTTGCAACAATGTTTAGCTACTGTAAACAACTAAACTTCTGCTGCCTCTTGATTTGTTTTGGACACATCTGGCACTGTATTTTCACACAGCTGCACAGAAATATCTACCATGCTATAGGAGTGGCAGCAAAAGCTATTGGTGTGAATTTGAGTTTTGTACATGCTGAGTCCTTTGTGTTTTCCCGCAGTCGTCTATCACCATGGGAACAGTGCCACGGGTGGCCACTACACTACAGATGTCTTCCACATCGGTCTGAACGGCTGGCTGCGCATTGATGACCAGGTGGTGAAGATCATCAATCAGCATCAGGTGGTGAAGCAGACTGCAGAGCGCACTGCCTACCTGCTGTACTACCGTCGCGTGGACCTGCTGTAGAAACCATACTCGTACACACAAACACTCTCTCGCTCTCTCTCACACACACACACACACACAAAAGACTTTCCTGTAAAAGTGTGTTCCCCCTCCGTGCACGGCCTCGCCGTGCAGAAGCTGGCCTCGTCTGGAGAAGCTGAGGGGAGAAATGTTAGCACTGCAGAATGCTCCAGTTCGGAGAGACCGATCTGAATCACTGCAAACGTCCGCAGCTTCACGTTTGACTGGCCAGAGTGGATTCCAACTGAAAGAACTCAAACCAGTCGAGGCTGATGGACTGCTGGAGAAAATCATTCTTTTTCTTTGTCTGTTTTTGTTTAATCTACTTTTTTAAATGGCATAGGAGAAAATATGAAGTGTTTTGCCTTTTAGCAAGAGGAGATGTCGGCCTAATTTGCAGCAGTTAAGTGGAGCCTGTTAAATTCTTGACTAGAGCATCAAAGTGGCCCAACACCAGCAAGCTGCCAAAATTTGTGTAGATCTCAATGTAGGAGTTTGTCGCCTCCCCAAGAAAGACACTCCACCAACACCACCACAACCTCTTCTCTCCCCCATTTCTCTGCTTCAGATCTAGATTACACTCGAGTCATGGGAAAAGCAAAGATAGCGATTGGGAGAAAGGGTGCTGCAGTGTGCTGAAATGGTAAAAAGCAAAATAAGAAAAAAAGAAAAAAAACTACAATTGGCTTCTTGGTTTGAGACCTTCAGTGTGATTTTTGGGTGTAGGATTAGAATGACTATCTTAAAATTTTAATGCGCTTTAGGACATAAATGATTACAAAAGCTTTGTGCACGTTAAAATATAAAACCGGACGATATAAAAGGGCAGATGTGCGTCGTTTGCACATTTCTTGCAGATATTTAAGTTTTAAAAGTATTAAAAGCAAAAATCTGAAACTTGCGGCGGCGGTCACCTTGTGAGGGGGGGAGGGGGGGCTTGTTCTTTAGGCTTTTTGTGTACTTTCACGCGTTCATCCTGGCGAGATACCAGAGATGTCCGATACTCCATCATGAACCTAGACTCGCGTAAATTTTCTGTGCCCTCTCGCCATCTTTTATTAGTTCTGTTCGTTCGTTTCCTTGTATTGTACGAGTAAAATGTATCCGCTGTCCACTGGCTGCCTTTTGATGTCAGTAGAGCAGCAAGAACTGAGCCACACCTGCCAACTTTGGAGAGGGAGCAGTGTTGAGATATATCTGGTCTGCTTCTCATTCTGTATGTTAGCCCGCTCCGAGCAGTCAGCCTGTAATATACATGTTGAGGCTCCGTGTGCAGCTCTGAGGATAATATCTCAGAATGGATGGCAAGAAATGTCTCTTACTGCAGTTAATTTGCAGTGTTGCACGAGGTGAGATCAGCTTTGCCTGACGAAGCCTAAAGTGCGACCGCAGATGCGCACAAACAGCAAATCATGTTTGCGTCCGTTTTAGAGACATTGCATCATCAATATTATACCTGATTTTATTTTATTTTTATTTTTGTTTTGTTTTTCATTCCCCATTCGCATATTTTCTGTTCCATTTAAATTGATATTTTGAAAGGAAATGACCCAAGGTTAAAGCACAACAATGAATAAAGTTATACAAGTACTATGCTTGACCTTATTTATTTCATTTGAATTTTTAATTTTAATTTTTTTTGTAATTTAAATTAAATTTTCCACATAATAAAAGTATCACTGACATAAGTTATTTTTTATTTAATAACTGACACAGGAACTTTGCTTTACTTCCCAGGCCCAGAAAGGATAGACAGGCTTTTTGCATTTTCTGCACTGATATGGGTGGAAAATCTTGTTAAACCGAGCTGAGATTACTACAAACTTTGTTGGTAGCTGAAGTCATCATCAAATGAGTGAAGTTGTTAAATAAAAGGGGTTTGAGTGATGAGCGTTTGAAAACTCTGCACACATTCTTGTTCATCACCCTATTACTGATTATACCTCTAATAACAAATAACTTTTTGGGAATGTTTCAGGCTGTACACTCGATGTATCCAATCTTTACACAAGCGATACATGCATTTTAGCCCCTCACTTTTTGTTGTTGGCAATTGTAGAAAGTCAACACGTCGCTTCCAGGAACAGATCCTTTGAGCTGAGCTCTTCACACAGTCCTGCCTCTGACCACAGGTTAGGCTGGTGTGAACTCATTTTCCACTCTAGAAATGCAGAGCATGAATTTCACATCAACCTGAATGAGTTTATTTTATCCCAGCAATACGAGCACAGTCAGAATCTTCCCTCGATTCCATGCAATCCCAGTTTTTGTCATTTCATTTACAGTCATTTGAAATGTCAGATTTTGTGTACATAAAGGGTCGTTTTTTTCCTTTCAATTGCTTGAGTACAGTTGCCAAGTCATGCTTTACCGTGTGCCCTTTTGAACTTCTTGAATTTGGTTGATTTGAATCTACAGAAGGACACAAGGAACGCATCCCCCACGTGAAACCAAAGGATACAGAACTTCTATATAAACAGACACTGATGCCTCTTGTGATTGCTAGAAGATAAAATGTACAAATTAAGTATTTTTCCCCCCCCCTCAACCTCCCAAACTTTGATGTCTTCATGTGCACCATTCAAGAACATGACCTGATTTCAGTTGACATGCTGACTCGTCACCGGAAGAAGCTTTTGGAAAAATCACCACTGTTCCTGACTTGGTTTTAATGTGTTAACGCCCGTTTGGTCGCATCTGATGCACTCATCATGTCTTGTTTGTTTCTTTTGTCTCTTTCAAGTTGGAGATCTGGATTTCATGTATTAGTTTGACTCATTGAGGCGGTTTCTTTCTCTTCCTTCAGTATGTCGGTCAGGGAAAGTCCTGGTGTATAGTTCAGATGCTGTCTGTCTTTTCGGTTTGTGCTTCCTAACCCTTGTGTCTGCTGAGGTATTTAATAACTGACACAGGAACTTTGCTTTACTTCCCAGGCCCAGAAAGGATAGACAGGCTTTTTGCATTTTCTGCACTGATATGGGTGGAAAATCTTGTTAAACCGAGCTGAGATTACTACAAACTTTGTTGGTAGCTGAAGTCATCATCAAATGAGTGAAGTTGTTAAATAAAAGGGGTTTGAGTGATGAGCGTTTGAAAACTCTGCACACATTCTTGTTCATCACCCTATTACTGATTATACCTCTAATAACAAATAACTTTTTGGGAATGTTTCAGGCTGTACACTCGATGTATCCAATCTTTACACAAGCGATACATGCATTTTAGCCCCTCACTTTTTGTTGTTGGCAATTGTAGAAAGTCAACACGTCGCTTCCAGGAACAGATCCTTTGAGCTGAGCTCTTCACACAGTCCTGCCTCTGACCACAGGTTAGGCTGGTGTGAACTAATTTTCCACTCTAGAAATGCAGAGCATGAATTTCACATCAACCTGAATGAGTTTATTTTATCCCAGCAATACGAGCACAGTCAGAATCTTCCCTCGATTCCATGCAATCCCAGTTTTTGTCATTTCATTTACAGTCATTTGAAATGTCAGATTTTGTGTACATAAAGGGTCGTTTTTTTCCTTTCAATTGCTTGAGTACAGTTGCCAAGTCATGCTTTACCGTGTGCCCTTTTGAACTTCTTGAATTTGGTTGATTTGAATCTACAGAAGGACACAAGGAACGCATCCCCCACGTGAAACCAAAGGATACAGAACTTCTATATAAACAGACACTGATGCCTCTTGTGATTGCTAGAAGATAAAATGTACAAATTAAGTATTTTTCCCCCCCCCTCAACCTCCCAAACTTTGATGTCTTCATGTGCACCATTCAAGAACATGACCTGATTTCAGTTGACATGCTGACTCGTCACCGGAAGAAGCTTTTGGAAAAATCACCACTGTTCCTGACTTGGTTTTAATGTGTTAACGCCCGTTTGGTCGCATCTGATGCACTCATCATGTCTTGTTTGTTTCTTTTGTCTCTTTCAAGTTGGAGATCTGGATTTCATGTATTAGTTTGACTCATTGAGGCGGTTTCTTTCTCTTCCTTCAGTATGTCGGTCAGGGAAAGTCCTGGTGTATAGTTCAGATGCTGTCTGTCTTTTCGGTTTGTGCTTCCTAACCCTTGTGTCTGCTGAGGTCTTGATGCGTTGGGAAATTGAGCTAAATACAAACTATATGCTGTGTCTCATCCTTGTCCTTCAGCCTTCTACTTTTGTCAACTGTTCAAATAAAAAATAAATTGTGGCAAAGCTTTATTTCTATTTGCGGATTCAAGTCCGAAGCCTTTCAAATGAGGCTTTTCATTGTAGTCTTTTCCATCGCATGTTGCCCCCTCTCGTGAGTAATGTGCAGCGTAACCACGAGCAAACATGAAATTAAAAAGAAACCGATCCGTCCAATTCCTCCTCCGCATGTATTGTAAACTAACCCCCAAGTAGGTTGAATTTCAAAATGGCTTTTCTTTGTGTGTTATTCCACATTTCTGCCATAGTTCTTATGTTCTCAGTCTGGACGTTCTGCATGCACTTGTGGCTCAGTTGGCTGTCTGTTCGTCCAGTGTGCAGTTTCTGGGTTAAGTGGCCTCATTGTTTGTCTTATAAAGGCGGCCTCATCACTTGTTGGAAAAGAGCTTCGGTAACACTTTACTTGAAGGGGTGTGCATAAGACTGACATGACACCTTCATAATCATGACATGACACATGTCATGAATATGAAGGAGGTTTTATGCATGTTTATGAAAACTGTCATTAAGTGTCATTCACTCAGTTTTGTCATTTTTAATGCAAATATGACATTATTTGACCTAACCCTAACCTAACCCTTACCCCTAACCATAGCCCATAACAAAGACATCTCAAATAATGTCATCTTTGCATAAAAAATTACATAACTGAGCGAATTACTCTTAATGACAGTTGTCATAAACATGCATAAAAAACCTTCATATTCATGACATGTGTCATGTCATGATTATGAAGGTGTCATGTCAGTCTTATGCACACCCCTTCAAGTAAAGTGTAACCAGAGCTTCTCCACACAGGTTTGGTCGTTGCTTTTAAACATGCAGTCAAATGTGGTATTTTATTTGTTAATATCATAAGACGGTTTAAGATTCGTTACAGGGGCTGCAATCTAGGGTTGGATTGGATGATCATAGCCAGAATGTATTTGGAAAGTGCCCATACTTGGTGCATAGCCTGGCGCTGATCTTTTGTTGGTGGAGGTTACATCTGTGTTTTTAAGTTCCAAAAGAAAAACACACGAACGCTATGAGGTTCACTGCATTAGATAATGTTGCAAACCAAGTGGTCATTTTTTATAAGTAGCTCATACGCTTAAAGCAAAATATGTTGATTATATTTTATTTATTAATATTATTTTTATTTTAATATGCACACTCCTGTTCAAATGTTAGGAGTTTTGAGTTTTTTTGAGAGTCATGCTATCCAATCAGAAATACAAAGCCATAATTTTGTGAAATAATATTACTATTTAAAAAAAGTTTTCGATTTAAATTTTTTTTGTATACAGTGTAATTAGTTCCAGTGACTCCAGCGTCATTACTCCCGTTTTCAGTGTCACGTGATCCTTCAGAAATCATTCTAAGATGATTTGCTGCTCGAGAGTTATTGATATATTTAATATTTTTGTGGGAACCATGATGAAACGGATAAATAGAGAAGAACATGTATTTAAAATAGAAATCTATTGTAATGTTTTAAGTTTTCTTTGTCACTTTTTATCAGTTTTAATGCTTAATAAAAGTGTTAATTTATTCGAGAAAATACAATACACACGCATATATGAAGAGTTCAGATGCTAAAGCCTTGAAGTGCCGTCTGAAATTTTCTTCTAAAATGAGCGTTTTTATCAGGCTCATATATTTATGTTCAGTTATTTCACATTGCATAGAAAAGGACATATATATTGTCATTAGAGTAAAATTACTGAACCTAAACACAGGAGCCTGATAAAAATGCTCATTTTAGATGAAAATTTCAGATGGCACTTAAGAGGCTTTTGCATCTGAACACTTCTCTCTCTCACACACACACACACACACATATATATATATATATAGAAATGGCCATTAAGATTTGGGTGGTTAAAAACTAAATTAGCTCAAATCGAACACATGAGCTAAACTAAATATAAATGGCCAGTAACGGTGTCACTGGTGTAAATTGTGATTCTCTACATGCTGTGCATTTAGATTTGGATGGTTAAAGAATTCGGCTCAAATCTAACATGAACAAAAAGCCACAAAACCTTGTCTTTGATTTTGTTGGGGTCCTTAAAAAAACATTGCTTTGTAACTTGAATCCCCACTATCGCAGTTATACGTTGGCCTCTGATTGTCTTATAATGATGTAGTATTACTTCATGATTGTCTTGGCTGCTTGAACAGATCTTAAAAGAATTCCGTTTAGAAAAGAGGAAAGATCTTTTACAAGTTCTTACAACAATAAATTGTCTTGGTGCTGCTGACCATCCCATAATTAGCATTTGACATGGAGCAGTTCCCTCTTTCCCCGTCCAGGGTTGGCAAAGACCAGCTCACTCAAACAAAGTGCAGGCATTGAGTCTGAAGTGCACAGGAATCTTAAACATGCGCCTCATCCCAAGGAGAACAGCATATTCAAAACAGACAAATTGTTTCTAATGCCCATGTTACAGTGTGGATCCTGGCACAGTGATGGGCGTTAGGACTTCGGGTTGAAATGAACATTGTGTTTAATGTACCGTTTCACTGAAAACACCAAATTCTAAGTGGTTTCTTCTTCCTTCATGGTCAAGTATTGCTGAGCTGTTAGAAATGCCAAGGGAATAATGGCTCTTTTTCTTCTAGGTGTTCAAATGTGGAATATAATTCGAAGGAATGAAATCCATGTAACTCATGGCATTCCAAGCAATGTTGTTTTAGTATCATTAGGGGCTTTCGCTCTGGGTGGTGATAGGAACTGAACTACATTTCACCCTAGGGCTGTTTTCTTAGTTGCATTCGCACCGCTGGTAGCAATGCATTTAAGCGCAACATTCAACTAGGTCAACAATTGGAGGATGGGGAAATCACCATCTATGGCTGTTTCCATGTTTGTGTTTACACATCTTTTTAAAAATGGTAGGTGCAGGTGTTACGTACGGCATGTGTTCAGCCGATCAACATACGTTTGTATCACTGGTACTTCCTGTTGTGCTGGGTTAGACACTACTCTGAATTTAGTCCCAAAAGGCGTTGCTATAAAATCAAGTTCCTAAGGTGTGAATGTGCCAAAAAGTGTGTACTTCCTCCAATAGTTACAGGAACTGTGAAAATGTTTCTCCAACGTGAAAGCCCCTATTGAGATACTATTCGTTTTTATTAATTATTAATAAATAAAAGTATTTTTATTAGTGCTGTCAAATGATTAATCGCATCCAAAATAGAAGTTTTTGTTTGTATATACAAACACATGCATGTATATATGTTGTGTATATATATTAAATATATTTATATATAATATAAAATATAAGAATATTAATGTATATACATGTAAATATTTTCAAAATATATATTGTGTGTGTGTGTGTTTATATATACATAATAAATATACATAGTACACATACATATATTATGTAAACAAAAACTTTTATTTTGGATGCGTTTAATCGTATGACAGCATTCATTTTTATATTCATTTAAAGTAGATTTTATATTTTCCAGTTTTAGGTTATTGTCATTTTTCTTATGGTTAATTAAGTTTTCGGTTCTTTAGGAGTATTAATTAATGATAATAATAACCCTGGTCCCAAGACTTTGGTTCATCACAAATGAAAATATTTTTTATGAAACCGAGAGATTTCTATCTAGAGCCAGGCTTCTGGAATTGGGTGTTCATTTTCCACGCAGTTTTCAGTATTTATAAACGACAGCGTTTCTTAATATTTTGATTTGCCGTTTAGTTTTATGTTTTTAATTTGAGCAATTCTGTGTATTTTTTTTTTCTTTTTAGCTTTCATTTATTTCTATTCCAGTTTTAGTAATTTAGTACTTGCACTTAGTTGCCAAGGCAACATTTCTAATCATCCAAGTTTTTTTTTTAATTGAAGAATTGTTTAATTTCAGATTTAATTCAATATATTTAAACCCTTTTTATAGTTCAAGTTAACAATAACAGCAGTTCAAAATGCATATTTTTCTGAGCCGACCATGTGAATGTCAATAGGCAGCAGGTAGGTTATTAAAAAAAAGTCGCTTTAATGTTTTTAAAGGAATAGTCGACCCAGAAATATAAATTCTGGCATCATTTACCCTCGTGTCATTCCAAACCTGTATGCATTATTTTTTTTTCATTTGCTGCTAAACACAAACAAAGATATTTTGAATAATGGTGATGATAACCAAACATTTTTGGTTCCCATTCACTTCTGTTGTATTTCAATGGAAGTCATTGGGAACTGAAACTGCTTAGTTACCAACATTTTTGGTTGGACTCTCTCTTTAAGAGCCCTCAAAAAAGTATCGGGCAGTGATGAAACATCAGCTTATATAGAATAACATATTTGCTACTTATTTATTGCTTATAAGTTATTTTAAAAGAATACATGAATACAGTGTTTACAAGTTATTTCAAAAGAATGCATGGCTAATTTTGAATGCACTTCAATGGAGAAAGATGATTTTTGCCCTCAAAATGGCATAGTTGCGGCATCTACCAGCAGGGTCTGACTGGACCGTACCGTTATACCATTGCCCAATACTAACTGGATTTAATAACTAATGTGGTCATGGGACAGTCCTTGCTTTCAGCCTCCATTGCTCCTTTTTTAGCTGCTTTTCTATCTTGTGAAATGCATCTGTTGTAGTCTTTCTGTTGTAATCTGTTGTAGGTTTTCAACATCTCTACTACTTACTGAGAGGGTCTCCAAACTTTACTGTTGAATCACTGAGGTAAGCAAATAAACATCGTAGGGCAATGCAGCTCTCACCAAATAAACAACTGAGCATGAGGCTGAGGTAAGTTTGACCCCTCATACACCATACACCTCTGGTCAGCAACTGGACTTAAACTTCACTCGGTCAGGGTCACGGCTGGTGATCTGTGCAGGAAGAAACACTGGCAATTACATTCAGACCATCACTGATTACATGAGACTCACTGAGGATGTTTGTGTAATGCAGTTTTCTGTTCAATGTTTGTGTGCAGATATGGATTAGCAGGGACTGTTGGTCTCCAGAATTGAATCAACATGGGATGTTCTCAGAGGATTTGAGGTCATCATGACCTGTCATGAACTGAAGTCTTGTGTGGAAATCAAGGTTAGCACCCGCTAGTGGATACATGAGGAATAAATACTCTAGAGTGGAAATCGGTGTAGTGCACACTGCTCACTGTATGTGCTAATTATGAAATATGGCTTGTGAAAAAAGTGTGCTTAATTGTTTTGAATGTGCACTCCAAATCTTAAAAGTATATAAAAAAAACAACAACTGTATTTGTAGATAATATTCATTAAATAAAAAGCCACATGCATAGTGTTCACTTTTACGTTTCTTAACACGCTTAAGTACACTTTTAAAAAGTGCCCTTTGTAATATGTCAACACTTTAAATGATTGTATTAGCAATCTTTTATCGCGTTTGAAAGAAGTACACTCATTTTGATGTGTTGACTAACATACTAAAGCACATGCAACATACTTGATTGCAATTTTAACTATTAGATCACATTTAATATATTTTAAATGCACTAAATTGCAACTTCATTATTACAAATGTTATTTAAATGCATGAAAAAAAGTTTCAATAGAAATTACATTTCACTTTTTTTATTTTGCCATGAATGCTTGTCAGTACATTTAGCTGTACTTTAACCATATTTCAAAGACAATAGAAGTCATTATGAAATTTTATGTAATTAAATGTCAGAAAACGGTACATTCAGTTCACACTAAAGTATATATATATTTTTTTAAGTATACTATTTCCATTATAAGTGCTCTTTTTAAAAGTATGCTGAAGTCCTATTTCCACAAGGCACGTTTTAACAACATTAAACATAATATACTTAACATTTTTTACATAGTATTATCTAAGAAGATAATGTGATTATTTTTAATCTTTTAATTCTTGTGCCGTGCATTATGGGATACAGTAACCAGCACAGCTGTGTATAGTGTTTTGGCAAATGCATGTATTCTATGTATACAGAAAACTGGCGTACTAAGTACAATATATTGTATACACATCATATTTTACTGCACAACTACTAATATGGTAGTATGCTTTACTAAACGAATTCACAGTCCCAATACAAACTAACACTCAACCACGTTCGCCAAGGCAGTTGTTGAAATTCTGCCTGAATATATAAATTGCTGAATCATGCGTCAGCGTAATTGAAACCAATCATACACAGTTATTGTGTTTATGCTCCTGAAAGCCAATAAAACATCTTTATATTTACAATTGTGATGTTGCCATGTGCCATGAATCACAGCTTGATGCAAAGGAGCCAGTACAAACACAATGAAAAGAAAGCACCAAGGACACCCCTTTACAAAGCGTTCGGGTTCAAGTGCCAAAAGAGCAGCCGCTGTGTTTGAACGGTTGACTTTTACTGAACATTTCTCTGGTTACGCAAAAAGTAGTGCGCTGGTCCCCGTGTTTCCCCCCTCAGTAAGAAACATTGTTTAATAGGTTAATCTGCTGAGCCTCAAACTCTGCTATATAAACCTGAGATTATGGCTTCCCCTCTCACCGCCGAGCTCTGGGATTGTTGTGCTTGGACTTCAGTGTCCCAGCTCAGTTTTCTCATAGAAGAGAAAGTGATTAAAATACACAACGCAGGGAATGAGTCTGGTTTGGAAGAAGGTAACATGCGGCTGCTAGTTTTCAAAATATATATTGTGTGTGTGTGTGTTTATATATACATAATAAATATACATAGTACACATACATATATTATGTAAACAAAAACTTTTATTTTGGATGCGTTTAATCGTATGACAGCATTCATTTTTATATTCATTTAAAGTAGATTTTATATTTTCCAGTTTTAGGTTATTGTCATTTTTCTTATGGTTAATTAAGTTTTCGGTTCTTTAGGAGTATTAATTAATGATAATAATAACCCTGGTCCCAAGACTTTGGTTCATCACAAATGAAAATATTTTTTATGAAACCGAGAGATTTCTATCTAGAGCCAGGCTTCTGGAATTGGGTGTTCATTTTCCACACAGTTTTCAGTATTTATAAACGACAGCGTTTCTTAATATTTTGATTTGCCGTTTAGTTTTATGTTTTTAATTTGAGCAATTCTGTGTATTTTTTTTTCTTTTTAGCTTTCATTTATTTCTATTCCAGTTTTAGTAATTTAGTACTTGCACTTAGTTGCCAAGGCAACATTTCTAATCATCCACGTTTTTTTTTTAATTGAAGAATTGTTTAATTTCAGATTTAATTCAATTAATTTAAACCCTTTTTATAGTTCAAGTTAACAATAACAGCAGTTCAAAATGCATATTTTTCTGAGCCGACCATGTGAATGTCAATAGGCAGCAGGTAGGTTATTAAAAAAAAGTCGCTTTAATGTTTTTAAAGGAATAGTCGACCCAGAAATATAAATTCTGGCATCATTTACCCTCGTGTCATTCCAAACCTGTATGCATTATTTTTTTTTCATTTGCTGCTAAACACAAACAAAGATATTTTGAATAATGGTGATGATAACCAAACATTTTTGGTTCCCATTCACTTCTGTTGTATTTCAATGGAAGTCATTGGGAACTGAAACTGCTTAGTTACCAACATTTTTGGTTGGACTTTAGGAGTATTAATTAATGATAATAATAACTCTGGTCCCAAGACTTTGGTTCATCACAAATGAAAATATTTTTTATGAAACCGAGAGATTTCTATCTAGAGCCAGGCTTCTGGAATTGGGTGTTCATTTTCCACACAGTTTTCAGTATTTATAAACGACAGCGTTTCTTAATATTTTGATTTGCCGTTTAGTTTTATGTTTTTAATTTGAGCAATTCTGTGTATTTTTTTTTCTTTTTAGCTTTCATTTATTTCTATTCCAGTTTTAGTAATTTAGTACTTGCACTTAGTTGCCAAGGCAACATTTCTAATCATCCAAGTTTTTTTTTTAATTGAAGAATTGTTTAATTTCAGATTTAATTCAATATATTTAAACCCTTTTTATAGTTCAAGTTAACAATAACAGCAGTTCAAAATGCATATTTTTCTGAGCCGACCATGTGAATGTCAATAGGCAGCAGGTAGGTTATTAAAAAAAAAGTCGCTTTAATGTTTTTAAAGGAATAGTCGACCCAGAAATATAAATTCTGGCATCATTTACCCTCGTGTCATTCCAAACCTGTATGCATTATTTTTTTTTCATTTGCTGCTAAACACAAACAAAGATATTTTGAATAATGGTGATGATAACCAAACATTTTTGGTTCCCATTCACTTCTGTTGTATTTCAATGGAAGTCATTGGGAACTGAAACTGCTTAGTTACCAACATTTTTGGTTGGACTCTCTCTTTAAGAGCCCTCAAAAAAGTATCGGGCAGTGATGAAACATCAGCTTGTATAGAATAACATATTTGCTACTTATTTATTGCTTAGAAGTTATTTTAAAAGAATACATGAATACAGTGTTTACAAGTTATTTCAAAAGAATGCATGGCTAATTTTGAATGCACTTCAATGGAGAAAGATGATTTTTGCCCTCAAAATGGCATAGTTGCGGCATCTACCAGCAGGGTCTGACTGGACCGTACCGTTATACCATTGCCCAATACTAACTGGATTTAATAACTAATGTGGTCATGGGACAGTCCTTGCTTTCAGCCTCCATTGCTCCTTTTTTAGCTGCTTTTCTATCTTGTGAAATGCATCTGTTGTAGTCTTTCTGTTGTAATCTGTTGTAGGTTTTCAACATCTCTACTACTTACTGAGAGGGTCTCCAAACTTTACTGTTGAATCACTGAGGTAAGCAAATAAACATCGTAGGGCAATGCAGCTCTCACCAAATAAACAACTGAGCATGAGGCTGAGGTAAGTTTGACCCCTCATACACCATACACCTCTGGTCAGCAACTGGACTTAAACTTCACTCGGTCAGGGTCACGGCTGGTGATCTGTGCAGGAAGAAACACTGGCAATTACATTCAGACCATCACTGATTACATGAGACTCACTGAGGATGTTTGTGTAATGCAGTTTTCTGTTCAATGTTTGTGTGCAGATATGGATTAGCAGGGACTGTTGGTCTCCAGAATTGAATCAACATGGGATGTTCTCAGAGGATTTGAGGTCATCATGACCTGTCATGAACTGAAGTCTTGTGTGGAAATCAAGGTTAGCACCCGCTAGTGGATACATGAGGAATAAATACTCTAGAGTGGAAATCGGTGTAGTGCACACTGCTCACTGTATGTGCTAATTATGAAATATGGCTTGTGAAAAAAGTGTGCTTAATTGTTTTGAATGTGCACTCCAAATCTTAAAAGTATATAAAAAAAACAACAACTGTATTTGTAGATAATATTCATTAAATAAAAAGCCACATGCATAGTGTTCACTTTTACGTTTCTTAACACGCTTAAGTACACTTTTAAAAAGTGCCCTTTGTAATATGTCAACACTTTAAATGATTGTATTAGCAATCTTTTATCGCGTTTGAAAGAAGTACACTCATTTTGATGTGTTGACTAACATACTAAAGCACATGCAACATACTTGATTGCAATTTTAACTATTAGATCACATTTAATATATTTTAAATGCACTAAATTGCAACTTCATTATTACAAATGTTATTTAAATGCATGAAAAAAAGTTTCAATAGAAATTACATTTCACTTTTTTTATTTTGCCATGAATGCTTGTCAGTACATTTAGCTGTACTTTAACCATATTTCAAAGACAATAGAAGTCATTATGAAATTTTATGTAATTAAATGTCAGAAAACGGTACATTCAGTTCACACTAAAGTATATATATAT
Organism: Sinocyclocheilus grahami; assembly: GCF_001515645.1. Lineage (NCBI taxonomy): Eukaryota > Metazoa > Chordata > Actinopteri > Cypriniformes > Cyprinidae > Sinocyclocheilus > Sinocyclocheilus grahami. The sequence continues at coordinate 629,073 of NW_015505955.1, forward strand.
TTTTTTAAGTATACTATTTCCATTATAAGTGCTCTTTTTAAAAGTATGCTGAAGTCCTATTTCCACAAGGCACGTTTTAACAACATTAAACATAATATACTTAACATTTTTTACATAGTATTATCTAAGAAGATAATGTGATTATTTTTAATCTTTTAATTCTTGTGCCGTGCATTATGGGATACAGTAACCAGCACAGCTGTGTATAGTGTTTTGGCAAATGCATGTATTCTATGTATACAGAAAACTGGCGTACTAAGTACAATATATTGTATACACATCATATTTTACTGCACAACTACTAATATGGTAGTATGCTTTACTAAACGAATTCACAGTCCCAATACAAACTAACACTCAACCACGTTCGCCAAGGCAGTTGTTGAAATTCTGCCTGAATATATAAATTGCTGAATCATGCGTCAGCGTAATTGAAACCAATCATACACAGTTATTGTGTTTATGCTCCTGAAAGCCAATAAAACATCTTTATATTTACAATTGTGATGTTGCCATGTGCCATGAATCACAGCTTGATGCAAAGGAGCCAGTACAAACACAATGAAAAGAAAGCACCAAGGACACCCCTTTACAAAGCGTTCGGGTTCAAGTGCCAAAAGAGCAGCCGCTGTGTTTGAACGGTTGACTTTTACTGAACATTTCTCTGGTTACGCAAAAAGTAGTGCGCTGGTCCCCGTGTTTCCCCCCTCAGTAAGAAACATTGTTTAATAGGTTAATCTGCTGAGCCTCAAACTCTGCTATATAAACCTGAGATTATGGCTTCCCCTCTCACCGCCGAGCTCTGGGATTGTTGTGCTTGGACTTCAGTGTCCCAGCTCAGTTTTCTCATAGAAGAGAAAGTGATTAAAATACACAACGCAGGGAATGAGTCTGGTTTGGAAGAAGGTAACATGCGGCTGCTAGGTCAGCATTACTCTACCGGTCACTTCAGCACTGCTGCACAGAGGCAGATTTTATATGAACAAGACACTAATGGACCAAAATGCAGTTAGTGACTGTGCTGTGTATTATATGGAGTATTTTTCCATGTCGATAGCATGCCTTCATTTCAATAACCCAATTCATCAACACATTTTTTATGTATGTATATATAGCAACTACACAAAAACATCTTAAAGGGGTCATATGATGCGATTTCTATTTTTTCTTTCTCTTTGGAGTGTTACAAGCTCTTGGTGCATAAAGAAGATCTGTAAAGTTGCAAAGACCTAAAAGCCTGACATATGAGAAAAAATGCAATGATGAAATTTGCAAAAAAAAATGGGGGAATATGCAATTTGGTGCAGATGCTGATTTTTATGGCCAGAAAGTAAGGTGAAATTTTGATTGTAAATCTTGTAAATCAATATAATATAAATATAATCCGTCACTTCATATCTCTCAGTAATGTCTTAGTAAGTGGGGCAAAACAACCCTTCCTCAAAGCCTGATGTGTCATATTTGACGATTTGACATGAGTTTCCTAAAACTAAATTATGTCTGGATAATCAAGTAAACCTAAAATAAACCCTTCGGTCCAATAAGTGTTTATCTTGAAATATTACTAACCATATAAATGTTTTTCTTACATTTACTTCATAAAAATCAGTAACTATTTCACAGCAAAAAGACTCCACTCCATTATACTAAAAGTCAGTTTACTTACTATAAACTATTAATTCGACAACAGAAGGCGTGGGGACGATTGTGCGCAACATGTTTTTCAGCAAAGTTTTGATCATGTTAAAAAGTTAGTATGGCCAGAAAGTAAGGTGAAATTTTGATTGTAAATCAATATAATATAAATATAATCCGTCACTTCATATCTCTCAGTAATGTATTAGTAAGTGGGGCAAAACAACCCTTCCTCAAAGCCTGATGTGTCATATTTGACGATTTGACATGAGTTTCCTAAAACTAAATTATGTCTGGATAATCAAGTAAACCTAAAATAAACCCTTCGGTCCAATAAGTGTTTATCTTGAAATATTACTAACCATATAAATGTTTTTCTTACATTTACTTCATAAAAATCAGTAACTATTTCACAGCAAAAAGACTCCACTCCATTATACAATTATACTAAAAGTCAGTTTACTTACTATAAACTATTAATTCGACAACAGAAGGCGTGGGGAAGATTGTGCGCAACATGTTTTTCAGCAAAGTTTTGATCATGTTAAAAAGTTAGAGGCCTACAATTGCGCATAATAATGAGATATATTTGGCTTTATAGGGTTAAGATGTCTTCAAAGTGCATGATGCTTTGGATCCAGAAGTTGTCAGCCAGTTACTAATCCTATTCTGGTTCATATGATCCAAAGTTGCACACCCTTGTGCCAAATATCTAAACCCTATATTGCCTGATTGGAGGATGTGAAATATTTGGTGGTGGGCACACATCAAGCAGATCCATCTGACTCCGCTTTTTCATAAAAGTCAGTTTACTTACTATAAACTATTAATTCGACAACAGAAGGCGTGGGGACGATTGTGCGCAACATGTTTTTCAGCAAAGTTTTGATCATGTTAAAAAGTTAGAGGCCTACAATTGCGCATAATAATGAGATATATTTGGCTTTATAGGGTTAAGATGTCTTCAAAGTGCATGATGCTTTGGATCCAGAAGTTGTCAGCCAGTTACTAATCCTATTCTGGTTCATATGATCCAAAGTTGCACACCCTTGTGCCAAATATCTAAACCCTATATTGCCTGATTGGAGGATGTGAAATATTTGGTGGTGGGCACACATCAAGCAGATCCATCTGACTCCGCTTTTTCAAACACGCCACAGCAACATCTATTTGTAGTTGAATTCAATGGCAAAAGAACTTCAGAGTGCCAGTTAATTGCCATAATTGCACTTGTCATCCTTTATTGACATGTTTACTACAAACTAGAGCATACAGGCACAGGCAAGCATAGTATATTTTCATTATGCACACACGTATTCATATTGTAATTTATTAGTCAGTGATGGTTTATGTTTCAACGATGGAATTTTAACAGTAAAACATGTTTTGCTCGTTTTATATGCTGTAATTTAAAAACCACTAATATGAACAAGTCTGTGTCGACAAGTCATAAAAGCTTTTTTATTTAAGATAAATGCTGATTTTTGGATCTTTCTATTCATCAAAGAATCCTGTAAAAATGTACTAAACTGTTTTAAATAATAATAATAGTAATGTTATTGAACAGCAAATCCGCATATTAGAATGATTTCTGAAGAATCGTGACACTGAAGACTGGAGTAATGATGCTGAAAATTCAGCTTTGATCACGGGAATAAATTACATTCTTAAAATATACTTAAAAATACATATAGGCATACACAAGTAAAATATATATAAGTAAGTTCAAATTAAAATAGACAGGAAGTAACATGACAGAGTACCTAGTTATAACTAGCCCCATTCTCCGTGTATATTACTGATGACGAAATGACGTATAATCATTATTGTATTGACGGACCTAATGACATGTTACAAAACGATAACTCATCGACAAACATCCTGCTGTCGTGAGTTGTTGAGTAATCCTCTGGATCTGCTTTGAGATGATTTACGTTCTTTGCGTTTTCATCTCGACATCGTTCGTCAGAGCGCCGGAGGTTTGCCAGGAACACAACCTTCTTCAGCCTCCTCCTCCTCTTCTTCACACTCCTCTCCTTGGCTATAAAAGGTGCGGAGCTGCTTCCACAGACTCAGTCCGAGTCACCAGCTGCCAAACAGAGTCCACTACTCACACTTGTTTGACTTTCAAGGAGCATACTCCAGCCGCGAGACACAGAGCTGCAGCAACCTCTGGGATAGCTCGGGGAGAAGACGCAAACTAGGTAAGATGTGTCTCTGACAGTGTATTATATGGAAGTTAAATTAATAATATGCATTGATAAACTGATGCATTTAGTCAATTAGAGTTGGATGTGCAGCATCGGGAGGAGAAGCTTTTTTCCTCCTTTTTTGGTAATGATCCATTAATAGAGTAGAATCTGCGCATTAATCTGCACATCAGTTTGAGAGCAATATGCATTATGGGCATCATTTTGAACATTAGTTGCACTCATTGTCAGTTGGGACGTGCATGTGGTTGAACTGTCATGCTTCATCTTATTCCATTTCAAACTTTAATGCTTGTGAAAAGCACAGTGTTCAAAACCAACCAGCATTTAGCCATATAAAGTGCAGATGGACCACCTGGCAATGTTTTGGCTCGTGTTGATGTGGACCAGGTGCCCGGCTGGCGTTTTCCTGGCTGCTTGGTCTGTCATGGTAGTATAAAATTCAGGAGAGAGATGAGACGGCACTGAATGTGAACTAGAAAGAGAAAGAGAGAGAGAGAGCAGCAGCTGGAATTGAAGGGGTGCCTGTGTTTACTCAGACCGGTGTTGGATGTCAAGGCTTTGCAGAGAGAGTCAGAGAGAGGGAGAAGTAATTACAGAGCCATGAGAGAAAGATTTGGATTATTGTAGGTCCATGATGTTTCTGGAGTTTTAACGTTTGGCTCTTCGGCGGTTAGGTGTTTGGGCTAGAAGTGGCCACTATTGTCATTCACTAAATAACTCTAATTCACTTGCTCTTCGCTTCCATTCTCGCACGCTTTTTGTTCCTGGATAATGCCATTCCCAGAGAAAGTCAGTCCGGGACAGAGAAGGACCTGCTTTGATTAATGTGCGAATGGCACAGCTGCTGAGTGTGCATCTGTTCTGCTAATGAATTATCCATTGTCACCACAGGAAATGGATAGATTGTGAACCTGCAGAGATCAAACAGACCTGCTGGTCCATCAAACTGAACAATCTAATTGAAGTTTGATCTTTTGAGTAGTAATGAAGATTACAATGGGGATGTGTTATGTGAGGCTTTGATGGTATAATTGTTCTGTAATGAAGGGGCCTTTGGCTTGACAATTGATTATGGCATACATTACAATAAAGATTCTTCTAATTGGAGCACAAACTATTCATTTGTTGTGGATCAATGTGGGTCGCTTAATTTCCTCATTGGCGAGTGCTGCTCCAGTGAATATAGATGTCAAATTCCTCTAAACAATTTACAGCAATTCTGTAGAAAAAGGCGAATTAGAAAAGAATCCTTTAATGCCTATCATATTTCATCTCAATATCATAAGAAACAAATGAGGACTGGCAGCATTCATCGTTTTTTTTCTTTCTGCTGCAGTAAATATCTTTAGGTTTGTGTAGGTGCCAAGTACTGGCTTCATTGGAAAAGACATGTTGAGTTTACAAGTGTAATCCTGCCAGCGTGGTGCGGTGCCTTTTTACTGTGGAGACAATTACACTGAGGTTTAGCCGCCTGCTGACGCAGGAACCATGACACTGATAGATAGAGAACAGAGCTAAAGATTAGTGACATTATTACTGGACAAGAGATGAGGCTTCAGTTATGTGACAGAAACGGCAGGTATGCTGCCTTCCTTTTCAAGTGCTAAAGGGATTCCCTTGTGAAAAAGAAGTAGGCTACACTTTAGAATACGTTCAAAAAGAGTACTTATTATGGAAAAGAATATACTTAAGTGCACACTGAATGTAATGTTCTTGAACACTTAGTTGCATGTTAATTGAAATTAAATGAACATGCAAAGTAGTTTAAATTAATATGAAATGCAATTAGTTGAACTTAAGCGTTTTTAACCCACTTAAGTAGGACTTAAGTACATCTACATGTAATTTCATTATTACATCTATTTTCTTGGAAATATGGTTAAGTGTACTGCTGAATGTACTAACAAGCATTTATGGCAAACTAAAATATACTTTAATGCCATTTCTATTAAAATTTGTAAGTAATGTATTTAAAAATATTTGAAATTACACATTTGTAATGACAAAGTTGCAATTTAGTACATTTAAAAATGATTTTAAATGTAATATATAATAACACACTACAATTCAAATCAAGTGCTTTAATATGTCAGCCAACACATCCAAACGACACTTTTGACAAAAGATTATTAAAACATAATGATTAAAAATCTACTTTAAAGTGAACTTTTAATTTGACGTTATAACAAAAACCACTTAAGTGTGTTAAGAAACACAGTCATGAAAATGTACTCTACACTTAAGTGGCCTTTTATTACCTTTTTAAAAAAATATATGCTTTTATGTTTTGAAGTACACTACAAGTGCACATTCAGCACAACTAAGTGCACTTCTTTATAGGTTTAGTTATAGTTCACCCAGAAATGACAATTTTGACATCATTTACTTGACCTGGCAAAAGCTCTTGGTTCAGTTGAGCATAACTGGATACACCTGCATCACTCACACATTTGAAGGCCTCAATAGTATTCCATTGCAAGGCATTGTGGGAAATTGAGTTTTAAGGAAAAAATAGGACTTTTTAAGTAATCATAGGTGTACTAGGGACCTATAGAGAGCACAGTCCTGCTTTATTGCTGTTCCCTGTGTACCTTTGCGTATGGTAATCGAACATGAGTTTAATATAGTTGGGTTTATGCCTTTGAGAAAGACAGGAGTCTACCACAAGCAGGGGTTTCAGAACCACTGCCAGGCCTCAGCGAACAAGTAAGGGTTTCAGAAATGTGGCTTAGTCCCAAACAGCATCTTCAAGAGCTGAGGTTAGAGAATGTGTGAGTGTTTGTACCCATCATGCAGTTGGAAATTTACTGAGAGTTCCTCAGAGGTGAAGAACCCTGTTCTGAGGTGCAAAGTGAGTCCTCCCTCCCTGCAGGTGGAGAAAGAAGCTGGGAAATTTGTCTCATTTAACCCTGATTGCTGGGGATTTACTGTGGATGTGAGCCAAACTCTGATGTGCGTGCATGTAGCCAATATTTTAGTTGTATTGGGCCTGATTCCCAGTCCAATAGTGAAGATGAAGAGTCAGAGGAAGGCAAAGGGAATTATCTGGGAATAAAACTCAGCATGTTCAGTGTTTTGTTAAAGTCTCAGTGCAAATGTGTGTTCTGCTGGGAGCTTGATTTAGTTTGTGTGTATGACCAGGTTTGGGACGATGAACTGGAGAAGTCAGCGACCTACTGGGCAGAACAGTGCCAGTGGGAACATGGACCTAAAGACCTACTGATGTCCATCGGACAGAACCTGGCAGTGCACTGGGGAAGGTATTAGCACAAACACATTTACTAAGACCACATCAGTCTGTTCCTGTAAAGTAACCAGTCGTACATGGTGTTAACAGTGCCTTGGGAAACCATGGAAATATTTGGGGATTTTAAAACTGTGAGTTCCAGGCCTAAAAATCTGGAAAATATATTTTTCTAAAAATATGTATTTTTCTTAAGGCAAGAAAAGTTATTCATTCAGACATTTTTTTTTTTTTTGTATTTTGGCATTTTTGTGTGTTTTATCCTTGCACTTTACATTTGCTATCATGCATTTATCCAAAACACCTTAAGTTGCAGTAACTTTTTGTAACACTTCACAGGCAAAAGGTTTCCATTGTCCTTTGTCAGTAGTATAGGAACCCATACCTTTTTTATTTTTTTTTTTAAATGTGTTTTTGCATAATTTTCATTGTGTTAATTCATACAAAATCAACAATATAGCAATATAGTTTCCCACAAGAAAACAGAACCATTTTACAAGGTGGTGATTTCGAATAAATTCGTAAAATGTGAATTCATTTGGCCAATGATTTTTTTTGTGCAAAAAACATTTTGGTCCACCTCTCCCCTAAACATAACTGTCAGTGAAGCTCTGCCCAGATTTAAAAAGTAACTCAAAAGTAACGTAATGCATTACTTTCCATGAAAAGTAACTTAATAGTTACTTTTTTAGGGAGTAACGCAATATTGTAATGAATTACTTTTAAAAGTAACTTTCTCCAACACTATTGGATCAACAGCATACAGTTTATCAGTTCATGCATTCACTGGGAATTTAAACCCATCACCCTGGCACTGCTAGTGCCATTTTCTACTGTTTGAGCTAAAATTAACTTTATTTTCTACTTCAACTATTATATATAAGCATTTAATCCAGCAAAAATTCACCAAAGTGATCCACAACCAATCACCCAGGTGAATTTCCTATTATTTTTTTTATCCTTATTCAGGTATCAAAAGAAATGAAACCTGAATATACAAGTAAATGTCATGCTCTTTAAGTTGCTTTGTGTAAAAACATCTACCAAATTAATTAATGTAAATGCATTTTACATATAAAACACTGTGTATGTTACTGAGGCCTGATACAGTATTCATAATTGTATTATTTATTGCATCTCTCTCCTGATAGGTACCGCTCTCCGGCCTACCATGTGCAGGCCTGGTATGACGAGGTGAAGGACTACACCTTCCCTTACCCACATGAGTGTAACCCCTGGTGCCCTGAGCGCTGCTCTGGACCCATGTGCACCCACTACACACAAGTGAGTGAGAAAGACCAGTTTGCTTACAGTTTACATACAATTATCTCTGTGGGACTAAACAACATGACATTGTTTATGGCTTTAAAACTTGCGTGCAAAGGTGTGCATGTGCCAGTTAGCATTTAGAGTTTAATGAGTTGCATGTGTGGCCTGCATTAAAATAGAAAGGCCTTTAAAAGCAGCATATGGACCACTGGTGTTCATTAACCTCACACAAAACAGTGTCATGTAACACATAATGGCCCCAAAATGCATTTAGACATCTGAGCTAGTCTTAAAAATATGTGAATGCCATTGTGTCACATGACAAAATATCAAATCAAGTGGTAATTAAAGAAAGGTAGCACAAAAATGTATGATTAAAAAGTACATACAGTATTTAATATTATTGAATAATATGCTAAATTAAGGGGAACAATATTTTGACATTTCCTGGTTGTCAAACCTTAGTGGACATGCTATTGGGGAACTGACTCCATCCACTAAAATCGTAAATTAGAAATAGTTACAGATACCATTTGATTTGATCATTCTTATGTTATAAATGAAGCTTAAACGTATAGTTCACCCAAATACTTTAATGAACATACTACTATATTTTTAATATTCTCTCCACCCCTTAAAGTCCAGTGAGGTTTGTTATTGTGCATCAAGCATGTACTGTATGGTTAAGATTATTTTTACCATGTTTGATGTGCTCTATGTATGCAAATTAATTCTGTTCAACTTATAAAGCGATAGTGTCTGTTCAGAAGACTTGAATTAAACTGCTTGATTCACATGAATCACTTTTATTGTACTTTTCGAAGTGTCAAAGATTTGGTTGCGGGGACAGGGACAGAAATCTCTCACGTTTCATAAAAAATATCTTCATTTGCATCTTTTGGAACGACATGAGGGCACGTTGATGATGATAGATTTTTAATTTTTAGGTGAACTGTCCCTTTAAGTGATATACTTTAGCTTGGGGACCAATTCTCACTCTTAACTAACTATTAACTATGACTTTTGCCTCAATAAACTGCTAATTTGCTGCTTATTAATAGTTAGTAAGGTAGTTAAGTTTACGAATGGGGTGGATTAAGAGATCTAAAATATGGTCATGCAGAATTAGGCATTAATATGTGTTTTATAAGTACTAAAAACAGCTAATATGCATCAGTAATTTGCATAATATGCTAATAAGCAACTAGTTAATAGTGAGAATTGGTCCCTAAACTAAAGTGTTATCAAGCAACAAAATACTATTTAGGGCCACTTTAGGTAAACACTAGTAACCCATGGATTTTTGTGGTTCTTTTTTTCGAAAATGGTATTTGAAAAAGTAATGTGGATACTGTCAAAACATATCGAACATGCCAGATCAAACAGATGCAATGCACAAAGAAAAGGAGAGCAGGAACGAGAGACCAACCAAAGTTCAAGAGAGACGACAACAGAGAAAATTGAGGACAAAAGGAGGGCTTAAGCAATAGCCTCACGTCCTCTCAGACTTTACTTTATCGCTGGGATGAGTTTGTGAAAATACACATTCGCTCAGCTCTGAAAGCAGGTCACAAGCATCTGGAAGCCATTCCCAGACTCCTGAATAATTTTCCTGTTTGACCCGAATTCCTTTGAAAATGCAGAATGCAGAGTCGTAGGGGATCCGTGCCAGATCCGTGCCACGATTCTCCCCGTTTCCCTCCCCTCTCACGTGCTGTATGTGGGAGAACAGGTCTGGAGGCCCCACGACCTTCTCGGTGCCAGACGATCCCTCAGGGTTAAGCTTGAGTTTGTGTTTTTTTGAGACTGATTAGTTTGCTATATCATTGTCCCATGGCCAACACCGTCTGCGGCCTCTGCAGAGGAAGTGCATTCCTGAGGGAGCGTTGAGACGTGCTCCCTCGATTGCGTTCTACGAGGTTATATGCAAACCCACTACGGTTTAATTGTATGTACAAAAAAAAAAAAATCTTGAGTAAACACTTCACTTTCATTTCACAGTCAAATGGTTTGGCTCGTGCTGCAGGGCTGCACCCGGTGAACCCTATTGTGCTTAAGCGAATCAGTGAGGGCCTTGACCACAGCTCAATGGGCTGCACGCAGGCATTACTTTGTTTGTGTGGATAAGAGTGGATGAAGGGAAGTTTTTCAGGAAACTGGCCCGGTCACACTTGAGGAGCTTCTCCTTCCGCCCTACAGGGCAGAATGAAAGAGGACAGTCTCTCTTCACAGCCCCCGTGGCCCCATCAATCTACTGCTGCTGCCCCAAAACGGAGACCACTTCCTGCTGGGGAACACTTCCTCTGCAGAGTGGAGGCAATATGGATGTCTTTTTTACGGTTTCGACATCAACAGCAAATTGACCTGCGTCTTTCATGGATGCAAAAAGAAAATAGTTTGGCATCATTTTATCTTAGGTGTCTTTCTTTGGTCAAAAAAAATATTGTTTGGAACATTATATTGTGTTTATGGTGAACTGACAAACATGTTTGTTGCTATTGAGGAGGGATACAGGTAAGGTTAGGCACATGTTTTGTTGTATAGTTAGGTTTAAAGTAGGGTGAGGGGTAGGGGTAGAGTCATCAGTGTAATTAATACAATACATTAATTAATTGTAACAGATCCACAGCTGGTTTTAGCTGGTCTTCCAGCCTGGTGATAGCTGGTTTCTAAGTGGTTGCTAGGGTGTTAAAAATGGTTGCTTACTGGCTCAAGTCAAAAAGAGCTTTTACCACATTGCTATACAGCTGCTAGGGTGTTTAAAGTGGTTTCTATGGTGTATCTAGCTGGTTGCTAGGGTGTTCTGGATGGTTGCTTAGTAACTCTACTTCTAGGAGTGTTTCTTATCGCTATACAGTTGCTAGGTCTTTGTAGGTGGTTGCTAGGGTGTTATAGATGGTTTCCAGGTTGTTTCTGAGTGGTTGCTAGGGTGTTATAAATGGTTGCTTACTGGCTCAAGTCAAAAAGAGCTTTTACCGCATTGCTATACAGTTGCTAGGGTGTTTAAAGGGGTTTCTATGGTGTATCTAGCTGGTTGCTAGGGTGTTCTGGATGGTTGCTTAGTAACTCTAGTTCTAGGAGTGTTTCTTATCGCTATACAGTTGCTAGGTCTTTGTAGGTGGTTGCTAGGGTGTTATAGATGGTTTCCAGGTTGTTTCTGAGTGGTTGCTAGGGTGATATAAATGGTTTCCAGGTTATTTCTGAGTGGTTGCTAGGGTGTTATAAATGGTTGCTTACTGGCTCATGTCAAAAAGAGCTTTTACCACATTGCTATACAGTTGCTAAGGTGTTTAAAGTGGTTTCTATGGTGTATCTAGCTGGTTGCTAGGGTGTTCTGGATGGTTGCTTAGTATCTCTAGTTGTAGGAGTGTTTCTTATGGCTACACAGTTGCTAGGTCTTTGTAGGTGGTTGCTAGGGTGTTATAGATGGTTTCTAGGGTGTTTCTAAGAGGTTCCTAGGGCGTTATGTATGATTACTTACTGGCTCTAGTCAGGCTCATTGGAAATACGTGCCTCTAAATACATTTCCGCAAAACTGAAAAAAATGTACCTATATGTACAAATCGCTGCAATTTCTAGTTGAAATAAACACTAGAGGCAGTAAAACTCCAGCAACTTTTATTCCTGATTTACAGGACCAGAGTTTCCATTAAGAAAGCCTCATTTTTGCACAATTACAAGAAGAATATTTTGTTTTGACTTCAGAACAATTTTAACATGCTGCGACATTTGAAAACTGATACTTTTGAGCATTAGCGTCACATTTCCAGCTTCATATGTATGGGTTTTCATATTCAGTAGGTTTGTTCGATAGCTCACGCAGAGTTGTATTTGAGAGGTAAAGAGCTCAGGTACGAACCCCGTGAATCTACAGTTCAAACCTGCATATAAGGAAGTTAAAATAGCACAGCTGCATCAACTAATGCCTTTTTATATCAGTTTAGCATTTGTTAACACTACCGGGTAGGTTTAGGGTTGGGTTTGGTGTAGGGGATATTTCCAACACGATAAAGCTTTAACTTTTAGCAACACTCTCTGGATATTTGAATTCTGAACCGCCGCAATACGTATTAAATACACAGCAATATGTGCCTGTATAAACGTAATAAAAACGTGCCAGGGTCACGTATTGAACTCGTGTTTTAGCACCACTCACTGGACATTTCACTTTGTGTTATGTATTTATAGGCACATATTTCCAATGCGCCTGGGTTGCAAAAGAGCCTGTAGATTTGGCTTGGGTCCATTGTCAGTGTATTGGTCTATGGGACGTTTTGCTCGTTTTATCATTATCCTGATGAAAACTATAACTTCAAGATTGCTTAGAAAAAAATAACACACTTCTATCAACATTCCAGATGACTTACATGTCAGTATTTTTGAACAAAACCATTATCCTGAGTATAAGCAAGCGCCTTAGCAGACACCATTAATAATAGCATATTTCTCTTCATTTGCAGCTGGTCTGGGCCACGACCAACCGTGTCGGCTGTGCTGTTCACACGTGTCCGCGTATGAACGTATGGGGAGAAATCTGGGAGAATTCCATCTATCTCGTCTGCAACTACTCACCCAAGTAAGACCAGCTCTTTCTGCTGACGTTTATTCACTTAACACCAGATGGCTAATTACTGTTCCTGATGATGAGCCTATGGAACGAAACTTTCTTAAAGCAAAGGTTCCATCCTTCAAAACATGGTGGCTATAAGCAAAAATCCATCCTTAGGAAAATGGAAAAGTAAATGGAGAATTTTAGGAAAGGAAAACATGGGCAGAATATGCTATTCTTTTCCAAGCTAATGATTCGATTTGGCAGCTGGGAATTGTTTTCCTAAATCAGTCTTGAGATCCGTGAGAGTAGGTGATAATGTGTTTTGAGTGCTCAGTCAAATGTGCAGATTTTGCAGTCGTTTCCAAACTCATGCTGAACCCGTGCCCTTTTTCTAGGGGGAACTGGATCGGGGAAGCCCCTTACCAACATGGCCGCCCCTGTTCCCAGTGCCCACCAAGCTATGGAGGAGGATGCAGAGACAACCTCTGCTACAAGGGTGAGCACTGATAGATGAGTGATTATATAGTTATAACACACAGAAGTCTAAGGCCCCATCCACACGGAGACGCGTTTAGCTGTATACACATACATTTTGTATCGTATAGGCGTTTCGTCCACACGGATCCGGCGTTTTGGGAGAGTGAAACCGATATTTTCTGATTTATCCCAGAGTGGATAAATCTGAAAACGCCACCCTTGCGTTTTCGTGTGGACGGCGAATCCGTATATTTTCTGAAATGATGACGTCATCAGCCCACGTCTCGCCCCTAGTCAGACACAGCTACGTCACGAAACAGCAACAAAAACATGAACAGACACTGAACGATTGTCTTATTATTAACTAGCATTAACACAGATTAATAAATGTATTGTTCCATGTTCGTTTGTATAGCACGCGCAAGGTTTATGCACATAGTCCAAGTCGTCTTCTACGTTTTTAGTGTATCTCTGTGACAGAATTACAGCGCCACACGCTGGTCTGGCATGTATACTACATCGTTTTGTGTCAGTTTCGTGGTTTCGTGTGGACGCAGATATTTCTTGAGACGAGGGGAAAAAAAGATGGCTTTGTGTGGATGTAGCCTAAATCTATTTTTTTTGTCATTTTTTATTTAGGAGAGCCTGAACGTCACGAGTCTCCAGATATGAATGAGGTGGAGAAGCCGCAGGAGCCAGTACAGCCTCGAACTACTCCAACTAAGCCTCAGCCCAAACCCTCTTTGCCCCAAAAACCTGCAAAAGCCAATCCTTCCTCAACCAAGACTACAAGAACTACCTATCTAGGTTAGTGTGAATAATATTACTTGAAATAATGAAAACAACTATTTAGAATTTATTTTAAAAAAAAAACTATTAATTATTATTATTTATCATTTTAAATTATTTTTTAAAATAAATATAATTAAAATAAATAATATAAAATAATAATTATTAGCATTTTTGGAATTTTACAGTGATTTAAATGTAGCTTTGGTAGTAATGTGTACTGAAAGATTTTAAATTTCTACTATTTTAATTTCTACTATTTTGCCTTTCAGCACAAAACATTAAGTGTGAGACAAAAATGAGGGACAAATGTAAAGGAGCAGCCTGCAACAGGTCAGTGTAAAATAATTTGATATTTCTTTAAAGATTTTAAGGGTTCAGCCAATTTTACTGGTGATTTTATTTTTATTTTTAAGGTACAACTGCCCAGGAAACTGCTTAAATAAGAAGGGGAAAGTGTGGGGAACACTGTACTATGATGTTGTAAGTTATACTTTGAGATTTCACATGGTCCTGTTTAGTGGATGGTGTTAGATTTATTTATTAATTCCATGTTTTCTCCTATTATTTTAGCAATCGAGTATTTGCCGTGCTGCTATCCACTATGGAATAATTGACAACAATGGAGGCCTTGTGGATGTTACAAGAAAAGACAACTTCCCATTCTTTGTAAAGGCAACCAAGAATGGCGTAGAGTCATTCAGGTAGTCTAAACGTTGATGATATCAGCTGAATTCAGTTTGTCCATAATTCACTGTCTACATGGGAGTTATTCAATCAAATCTGCATTGTTTGATTTTCTTTTCAGTAAATACAAACCTGGCAATGCATTTACAGTGTCGAGAGTGGAAGGTTAGTATTTTTATTGTCTTATCTTCATAAATATTGAATGCAAATATTCTCTTTTTTACAATATGAAATCAGAAATGGTGCATCTATGGATTTGAAGTTAAAATATTGTATAAATATATAATGCACTAAATTGCGGCTTCATCATTACGAATGTGTAATTACAAATATATTTAAACGTGACATACAAGTTATGATATTGAAGTATAATTTAGTTTATCATAAATGTTTGGTAGTACATTCAGTAGTACACTTTAACTACATTTCAAAGAAAACATTTTAGGAAATTAAATAAAGATATTCTTAAGTCCTTCTTAAGTTGGTCATAAACACGCAAATGATCAACTAATTGCATTTTATATCAATTTAAACTATATTTAATTGCAATTAAGTCCCCTAAAATATTGCATTCATTTCACACTTTATTTTATTTCCATAATAAATACTCTTGTCAAAAGTATGCTAAATATGTATTATTATGTAAATGCAAGTATTCTCATTGATATATGGTTTCCAGTTTGCAGTCAATTAAAGCTACTCAACTGACTGTCAAATCATCTTTAGAATCATGTATGTTTCCCTTCTTTAGAGCAAACAATAGACTGCTACACAACAGTGGCTGAGATTTGTCCCTTCAAGGCATCCACCTCTCATTGTCCAAGGTACCATTCAGTGTATTGCAATATTCGCCATATGCACTCCAATATCAGGTCAATTGTATGTACTTTCCTTGTCGTAGCAATGCACCTTATTAGTTTCTCCTCTATCTCATCAGAGTCTTCTGCCCAGCTAATTGCATAAACGAACCTTCATATTGGGCTCCAGTGGTTGGCAGCAACATCTACGGCGATGTGAGTACCTGCTTCAGTCCGAGGGCGTCTGTACAGGGCTGAGAGATGAGAAATGAGGGAGAACAGGCATTCGTAGTCAGGCACTTACGAGTGCTAAAGTGAGCGTGCTGCTCTTGTGGTGAGGGTCGATTGTTGGAATTGTCTGTGTGAGTCTAAAGGGAGTTTTCGGTGAAGGTGGCCTCGATTGTCACCACTAATTTCTCTCGCAGAGTGTATACTGACCGCAGAGCAGCTCGCTTACACTGACTCATGCATGCCTGAGGTCAGGACTTGGCCTTACGGACCACTTAACTGTTTAGTGAACAGCTTGCTGTGTAACTTCATCATTGCAGAGTTTCTTTATTAATTTATTAATCAAAATTATGACACTAATGCATTTGATGTGCACTTAATTGTATTTAATGTGCATTTGTAGTTCTTAAAAGTATACTTTTAAAAGTCTTTACTTGCAGATAATATATTCCTAATGAAATAAAAGGGCACTTAAGTGTACTTAAAGAGAGACGGTTTCTTAACACACTTAAGTACACTTTTAAACAGTTCACTTTGTGATAATGTCCATTTAAATCATTAAGTTTATTTATCTTTTTCACTTATCACTTGCTTTGATTAGTTGACTAACATACTAAAGCACATGGAAAATACTTCATTATAATGTTAGCTTTTGTGTTATTCTGTATTACATTTAATGTCAATATATTTTAAATGCGCTAAAATGCAGCTACATCATTACAAATGTGTAATTTAAAAAATATTTAAATAATGACATAGAGATATCAATGGAAATTACATTAACATAAATACTTGTCATCACATTCAACAGTAACTTTAACCACATTTCAAAGATAATAGAAGTCATTTTAAAATTACATAAAAAGATGTACTTAAGTGGGTCAAAAAAGCACTCTACGGTTAAGCAGTTAACATGCCATTAAGGATCTGAAAACATTAAATTCAGTTTGCGCTTAAGTATATTCATTTGAAGTATATTATTTCTGTAATAAGTACTCTTTTTTTTAACAATATGCTAAAGTGTGCATCTTTTCCACATAAAAAAGAAAATGTCAATTACTATTATGTCATTCCAAACCTGTATCATTTTTTCTTCCATTTAAGCCAAAATTAGGAAGAATATCCTAATATAAAGACTGATGACTATTCATTCACTCTGCATAGCTTATGTGAGAGACAGATCAAACGTTAAGTTGTTATTCACTGATAATCTTCAGCAGGCTCTTTAGCGAGATGCCAAATGCTGTGAACTCCAATTTGAGAATGAATCATTCAGAAATGGATCATTGCAAAGCTCTGAATCAAACTGTAAGTTTAATTTACATCAATTCAATGGTCAAGTCTTCAGTTATTTCTTAATTGAACTAAAATCAGGATAATTAGCTCCTCCAACATGTCTTTTTCTCCGAGAGCTGTAGTGTGGAATGGCCTGGTTGTGTAGTGGTGTGTGAACTCAAATGAACTTATTGCCTTTTGGCCCTTTTGGCTTGTTACAGCCACATTCCTGTGTAAAAGCTTAGCGTCTGCATAGCTGGCCTCAGATCAGAGCACGCTTTCCAGCAAGCATTAATTAACCCTCATTATTCAGTGGTTTGGACTTGGTCATTTGTGAAGGTAGTCTTTGTTTGAAAGTGCACTTATACTCAGCGCATGAGCGATTGGATGAGTATTATAAGATAGCGACACACAGACGTGTGCGATGAGCTGTGCACTTTCATTACTGAATGGTTTTGTGGGCAGAAGCAGACAGGATTGAACCTTCTTTCCAGGTTAAAAGAATAAAACCTGAAGGTACATGCAGTTCCAGAGGGTTCACGCACACTAAGCTGCTCTGAAACCAGGTGTCTGCCCAACTTGCCTTTTCTGGAGCTCTTGAGCTCTGGCCTTGCTCTTGTGCATGCCATAGACATCAGAAGTGATGTCATTTGTCTAGGTTCCTTTAGACTGTTTACATCTCAAGGACTGTGGAATTGAGCGTGGAAAACATAGTTGTACGGTGCTATGGACAGTGTCACTATTACTGTTGCTCACTTACGACTTTTGTCTGGATTTTTGCCTCGATTTACAGCCTGGAGGGGTTGAGTGTTTTAAAAACATTTTAAATGAAGGTTCCAAAAAGAACCTTTTGTGCAATGCTAGATTCCATAGATGTTAAAGGTTGCTCATGGAACCATAGATGCCAATGAAAAACCTTTATTTTACAAGAGTGTAATTTAAGAAAGACAGGGCCAGTCTGCAAATTTTGGGCAGTCGGAGTTGACAGATTTCACAGAAAATTGTGCAGTGATGGGTACAGACTCCAATTTGTGCCATAGACATCAGAAGTGATGTCATTTGTCTAGGTTCCTTTAGACTGTTTACATCTCAAGGACTGTGGAATTGAGCGTGGAAAACATAGTTGTACGGTGCTATGGACAGTGTCACTATTACTGTTGCTCACTTACGACTTTTGTCTGAATTTTTGCCTCGAGTGTTTTAAAAACATTTTAAATGAAGGTTCCAAAAAGAACCTTTTGTGCAATGCTAGATTCCATAGATGTTAAAGGTTGCTCATGGAACCATAGATGCCAATGAAAAACCTTTATTTTACAAGAGTGTAATTTAAGAAAGACAGGGCCAGTCTGCAAATTTTGGGCAGTCGGAGTTGACAGATTTCACAGAAAATTGTGCAGTGATGGGTACAGACTCCAATTTTGAAGCTTCTGACTATGATTCCATCCAACGTGTTTCCTAGTTTGAGCTGATTTTAGAACACATATGTTTCTTTGTGAGTTTGTTGCGTTTGTTGTAGAACAACTTGTAGTGTGTGATCCTCAGCTGTAACTTATATGATGCCTACACTCTAAAAAATGCTGGGTTGTTTCAACCCAATGTTGGGTCAAATATGGACTAACCCAACTGTTGGGTTAAATTTTGGTTACATTTTTAAATTAGCTTTTTAACCCAACAGTTGGGTTAGTCCATATTTGACCCAACATTGGGTTGAAACAACCCAGCATTTTTTAGAGTGTAGTGTTTTGAAATATGCTGATTTGTGTAGTGTATTTCAGCCTTTAGGGATTCACGTGTCATGTGGTGTAACCATCAATTTATAAATAATAACATATTTTGCACACCTTTTGTACACATCTTAATAATAAAAAAAATTTATTTTTAAAACAAATATCAATGATTTATTAATTTATAAATATATATATATTTTTGGAGTCATACCACATGACATTTTTCAACCTGAATTAACATTGCTTTGTCATAAAGAGGTCAAATTACTTTATATAATGTACTGTTTTACAGTTTTGTAATAATATTGTTTTTATTAATAAGCATCAAACTAGTTTTAAACTATTTTATTTTCTAAGAATTAAGAATAAAAGATTATGCCAAATTATACTAAAATATAAAAAAAATGATGCCAAAATGAATTTCATTTCAGAAATTGAAAACATGCCCATCATAGAAGAGATGTATTTAAGGCGTTATGTAAAAATCAAACTTAAAAAAAAAAAAAAAAAGGAGCATCAGGTAATTCACCCAAAAAGTGTAGTTTGCTCACCAAGGCTGCATTTATTTGATTAAAGATACAGTAAAACAGTAATTTTGTGAAATATTATTACGATTTAAAATAACTTTTGCTTTTATTGTAATATATTTTAAAATGTAATTCCTTCCTGTGATGCAAAGCTGAATTTTCAGCACCATTACTCCAGTCTCCAGTGTCACATGATCCTTCAGAAATCCTTCAAAAACTGTTTATTAATAATAAATAATTATGCACCAGTAGTAATTGCAGAGAAGCATAAGGTACATCTTTCAAAAACATAAAAAAATTGCAATTACCTTTTGTCTGGTAGTGTATAGAGCACATAACAAAAAAGTTTGTGTTTTGAGGAAGCATGATATAAATCTTCCAGCATGAAGGTCAATGGAACTACTTATGAATGCTGGAGAATACGCTTTTGTCTCCTCGTGTCCAGGGCTCCAGTATCTGCCGAACAGCTCTCCACGCTGGAGTGATCAAAGCTAGCGGCGGCTATGTGGACCTCCTGGCTCTGGATAAGAGGAAAAGCTACACCGGGACCTTGAAGAATGGCATCCAGTCCGAGAGGTACACGTCCTGTATCTCGCTTCACCTCTGCTCTCGATTCCTCCCTTCGCTTTCTCTCAGTAACTCAATTCAGTGGTCAGAAGCCATGATGGGCCAAATCTGCCTGTGGCACGTTGGTGGTTGAAGAGTAATGGTGTGGTTTCTCGTCGAGGATGGACCACACGGGATCTTTGCTTACTCTCCAATGCAAAGTGCTTAAATCTACAGAATCGGCTCCAGTGTAATGAAATCGAACACTTGAATCAAACACCATCATCGAAGGAATCGATCCTGGCCTCTTAAGCGCTTGACTTGGCCTTGACTGGCCTATAGATTGAGCATAGTAAAGCCATTTACTGACAGCTTGGATAGATTTCCTATTCATATGATGCAATCTAGGGGAAATGGGGGGCAGCCAGTTGTGTGAAGTTGAACGTTGCATTATTAACAGGGAAGTATTCACATGCTCTCTATATTAACACTGGATGCAAAGACTGTTTGTGTCTGACTCAGTCAAGGATAATTACAGCACATCCAATGCCAACACAGCAACCAATACACCACCATCTGAAGGCCAGTCCATTTCTGAATAAATGAAAAGGCCAAGAGCAGTAGTCAGTAATGAATGCTGGATGAAATCTGAATGAAACCACAGCACGAGACGAGCGCTGAGCCAGTGTTAATGTCATGCTTTCCAAAGCTAATCTAAAGCATGCACACAAATCATTGAAGTCGATTAGAGAGCAGTGTTACTCAATGAGTTAAGAAGACGGTCAGACTAGACCGACCCAAAGTTGAATCCCTATTGTTTCCTTTCTGAATGACACTTAACTCTATTGAATAACATTGTAGTGTACTTCAAATTTTAAAAGTATATTTTTTAAAAACTGTACTTGTAGATAATATAATATTAATTAAACATAAGGCCACTTAAGGTATAAATTGTACTTTAACTACAAATGTCAAATTAAAAGTTCTATTTTAGAGTGCATATGTGACCCTGGAGCACAAAAGCAGTCTTAAGTCGCTGGGGTATATTTGTAGCAATAGCCAACAATACATTGTATGGGTTAAAATTATCGATTTTTCTTTTATGCCAAAAATCATTAGGATATTAAGTAAAGATCATGTTCCATGAAGATATTTTGTAAATTTCCTACCGTAAATATATCAAAACTTCATTTTTGATTAGTAACATGCATTGCTAAGGGCTTCATTTGGACAACTTTAAAGATGATTTGCTCAGTATTTAGATTTTTTTGCACCCTTAGATTCCAGATTTTAGGAATAGTTGTATCTCGGCCAAATATTGCCCTATGCTAACAAACCATACATCAATGGAAAGCTTATTTATTCTGCTTTCAGATGATGTATAAATGAAAAAAATTGATACTTAAGACTTGTTTTGTGGTCCAGGGTCACATATGATTTATATATTTTTTCATATATTTTTCCACATATTTTGTCATGCTTTAAAAAAGTACACTTATTTTGATGTTGACTATCATACTAAAGCACATGTAACATGCTTTAAAAATAAGTTTCGTTATTCGATATTACATTTAAAGTTCATATATTTCAAATGTACTAAACAAATGTGCAATTACAAATATTTAAGTCCTACTTAAGTGGATCAAAAAACCACTCCAAAGTTTAAAGTTGCATTTAATTAAAATTTAAATTGTAATAATTCATTCAATTGCAATTGTGTCTGAAAACATTAAAAGAATATACTTTAGTGTGAAAATGTAATTTAACGAGTCTTAGAACTTTTTCACAAAGATCTTTTCGTAGTTGTGGCAAGTGTGTGTGTTTTAAATAGTTTGTTAATTGTTTCTTTCTCTTTCTTTCTCACAGTAAAACCAATACAGAAGGCGGTTCGTTCCGTGTCTTCGCTGTTAGAGAGTGAGACGGCACTGACGGGATAAAAAAGATCACCGATTTGCTCTCGAAAGTCAGGATATATCAAATGAAATGCAACTTTTGGACGAAAGAGACATTTACAGAAGACCAACGGATCTGTCAAAGTCTGCTAGCTCAATCCATGGGCTTCCAAAGGTTTTATATACAATTGTGAACAATATTTTTGACCACACATGCAACTCTTAACAGAATGCAGTGTGGTAGAAATGGTATTTTAACAGCGGTGCTGGTTTTAATCGTTGTTGTTTTTTAGATCCAAGTAAGTCAGTTTATTTTCCGATTATATTCTATTAGTCTTGAATACGAGCAAAATCTCTCATTTCCATACAAAATGCATATTGATTACACTGTATTTAATCTGTACAGATGTTTTGTTGATTTATCAGGCTCGTTGCGTGTTTCTCATTTTTTGCTTTATTTCCTAAATCATTTTTGGAAGCCGGAGCTGGAATAGAGTAGGCGGGTGTAATAGTCACACTCACTTTTTTGCTTTGAGAGTTATTGTTCCCGTTCAGTTTATCTATAGTAACAAAATCCAACCATCTCCACGATGAATCACAAAATTACAAACATAATATGAAAATATAATTCTGAGCTCAGAGCTCATGGTACGTCTGTCTCAAAAGTTTGTTTTATTGTTAAAATCTATTTCTCTATGAGGAAAATGAGTGGGATTTTTACTTCCGGAAACTTTTGCGCTCTATTGCAATAGTAGTTGAGTGTGTACAGTGCAGTGGGGGGGATTTATTGGACCTGAAGTAGGCGAACAGATGTTTCACCGAGAAATGGCAAAGAAACAGAGGCAAACCTCCGAGCAAAAGAACCTTTCCTTCATAATGCATGCAAGCCTTCCAGAGTCAACAGTACTCAGACATTATAGTAAAGGTGCACAAACACTGAAACGGTGTTCAATCCCAGGAGGATTCAGAGTCACTGAGTGCATGTTTAGGCTCATCTTTCATTATGGTACCTTCATTTTTGTTATTTATTATTATGCCTCCTTTAACCCCTGCTCAGAACTGCAAATTCTTGGAACAGAACCAAATGTTTATGAATGCTCGCTTGAGAATCGAATGCCTGTCAGCGTCTAACATATTCCTGTTTGGTTAAATGTTATACACAACCCAGAGCTTGTCATTACTGCTAAAAGCGATTTCATTAGAAGTTGGAACTTTATTTTTTTATTTTGCACGAAATGATACTCAAGTGCGCCGTGCTGACTGAACATCAGTTTGTTTAAACCACTTTATACGGCAATGTAATAAAAAGGTACTTGCGCTAAAAGCCATGCCTCTGGGGGGAAAGAGACTGTTGCATATTCTTCTTATCTTAATGCATATCTCTTAGTTAGTGTTCAGAGTCCAGGATTTAGACTTGATGTGGACGTTCGTATGAAATAAGGGCCGTGGAGCACAATAATCCCTTTGAAGGCTTCCGTTTTGCTGCTTTGAACTTTTCACCTACTTTTATTTTCTTTGTAACTTTCTTGAATTGTTACCTCAGTCTTGTTGCAGCGATATATCAGAGTATTGATGTTTTTAGGGAAATCATAAATGTTTGTACAGTACAATGGTTCATGTAAATATTCAGATTTGTGCTTTGTTTTCAAGCCCGTATTGTAAAAGTATGAAAGTGTATGTCATCTGTGCCTTTTTAAAGCCTGAGGATAATTGTTTTTGCACAAATTTAAAATTAAGACTATAAAATATATGATATTAAGACTATGT
Source organism: Sinocyclocheilus grahami (assembly GCF_001515645.1). Lineage (NCBI taxonomy): Eukaryota > Metazoa > Chordata > Actinopteri > Cypriniformes > Cyprinidae > Sinocyclocheilus > Sinocyclocheilus grahami. Next base: position 652,698 of record NW_015505955.1, read on the forward strand.
CTGTCTTTTGTTTCATTAAACATGTATTTACGTTACTGGGTTTTATACTGTCCAATAAACAGGACATCTTTATTTTATTTTGGGAAATCAAAACCATATCAAAAACTCCCCTGAACCACTCAAGCACTGGTCGACTCTTCGTGCATCATTTTTTCAGTGAATAAACAGATGTTGTAGGAGTATACATATCTCAGATATTTCAAAATAAATGATTTAGACTTCAGTCAGGGTCATCAGTGGATGCATTTTGTGTTATAAAATGAATTCTTGGTACAAATACCTGAAAGCAAGTGCTTTTTGGAAGAGAGATACACTAAAGTACAATCCAGCCAGCCTGAGACAAACTGTTCTTAGCAAGAACAGTAGTTAGGCTCTTAGCCAGAACATATTGTCATTAAACAGTTTATAAAACAGGTTGTCTAAGCACATGGAGATGCCTGTTTTATGTCACACACTGGCCCAGTGCAGGTCTGTTCTGGGGCAAAAAAAATGTAAATAATATAATTACTGTCATGACAACTCTTGGAGGGATTGGCATGGTAATCTACATGATAATGTTAATGTGTTTGGTCTTGGTGGAATAGATCTGCTACGCTGCTGCTGCTG
>NW_015505955.1:653445-667781 GCF_001515645.1 Sinocyclocheilus grahami
GTGGCTGACTCTTAACTTTTATAAAGAATATCTCTTTGGATTTGAGACTTTAGTCTTTGCAACTTTACAGATCTTCTTTATGCACCAAGAGCTTGTAACACTCCAAAGAGAAAGGAAAAAATGAAATCGCATCATATGACCCCTTTAAAGCCTGACAGCAGATGCAATTTATAGTAAAACAAAAGTGCTCATCTTTAAAGAGTACTTAAGTTTTAAGAAACATGAAAGTCTCTTTATGTGCAGTACAGTACTCTTGTTTACGAAAAGACATTTTGGTAACACTTTAGATTAGGGAACACTATTAACTATTTGCTTATTAGTATACATGTTACTAGATTATCTAGATCCCTCAACCCTACCCAATACCTAAACATGACTATTACAACAACTATCTTAGTTATTATTATCAAAAAGCAGATGATTAGGAGTTTATTAAGAGAAAACTCTTAGTTAATAGTGAACAAGAGTTCCCTAATCTAAAGTGCTACTGACATTTTGTTTACTTTTTAATGATAGACTATTTGATAACACTTTAAAGAACACTATTCACTATTAACTATAGTTGTTTATTAGCATGCATATAACTAGCATATTGGCTGTTTATTAGTACTTTTAAAGCACATATTAATACTAAAATCTGGACGTACAGTACATTGCAAGGATGACATGATGTTGAATATATGTGTGTGCTGCACTTCACTTCAGCCCGTCTTCCTCATGTCATGACGGAAACAAGAAGGAGTTCGCCAGATTTACCATAATGGCAACTCTGAATGTTGAAAACATGCTGACACTTCAGACCTGCGTTTATTGAACAGCTGTTGTGGAAAGGAAAGTGCATGCTGTTTAAACAGTCAGATACTCTCTTGAACAGAAATGACAAGCATAAGAACAGTATTGGGTCAAAAACATTTTTTATATCTGCTGTGATGATGATTGAATGTGCACGGCTTAATGCGAGATCTCTTTAATATCTCCGCTTCAAAACATCAATGAGAGCAAATGGAGACGTTTTCTAAAGTACCTTCTTTTTTCCACTGTAATATGTCAAACATCATTTCAAGGTCTTGTGGATTAGAGGGTTATGTAGTGTTGTTTTGAATTGTGACTTTAATGATAATCAGTGTCTTAAATCCCTCCGCCGACTATAAATGTTTCATTTTGGCCTACATATAAATCTTTCAGCTGTAATTAAAGAGAGCTGTTGGCATTCTTAACCTGGCGTTTCACACTTGCTTGTGCTTTCTCAACAACATGTGTTTTAAAGCTAAAAGACGTTTCTAGGACATGACATTTGGTAATTATAGGAGTCATTCAGGTCATTCAAATTGGGACAGATTCTTAAAGGTGATATGTATCATTTCTGTGAAAATAATGGAAAGAGGCAAAAGCTAGTACTGATGAAATTTTAAAAATATTTTGTTCAAATTCCAGAAGTTCTGTTTGAAATATGTTTTAAAATATGCTTATGTAAATATATTTTCTACTAATATACATCTTGGCCATTGTTTTTATATTTTGAAAATATATTTTAAAAATACAAACATATTTTTTTAAAAAGCTTTTAAAAATATATTTTGCCCTCATATTTCAATCCAAGAACATACATTTACATCACACTTGAAGAAAACTTTGTTGTCTACACATGTGAACATATAACACATTTAATTAGAAATCAACAAAAGCAACATACTTTACAATCAACAATTACAATATTACAATATATTAAAAAATAAACATTATTAAATCTAGTTTTGATCTAGGCTATTCTATGCACATTTGCATTTAGCCAAAATTTAGCCTAATTTCAAAAATATATTTTATTGAGTCTCACTGTTTAAAACACATATTTAGCATTAGATAAAAAGTATATTTTGGCAATTTAAAATACCTCAAATGTATTTTGGCCATTTAAACATTTAAAATAAAATTTGTCCCCAACATATACACACACATGCATACAATACAAAATATTTTGTTATCGGAGGATTTGCATCTGTATTTTTGAGGACTTTTGGAAAGGGAAAAGCGGATCAACAAAGCCAATGCATACTATTAGGGGAACTGCAGTACTGCGTTTGCCATATTCATTTATCTCAGAAGTCTGGTCTTTGTTTTAGTCTGTGTAAATCTCAAAAGTTTCCCTCCAGTTTCAGAACTGATTATAAGATGGACTGATGATTTGGCAGAAGTGGATATAGACCAGGACTGTCATGGAGGAGGCCATGAGATTTAGTAGAACAGAACAGAAACGATGAGTCCTGTGAACACTATGAACTCCGGAGAATGAGAGGAAGGAGGGGAGAAAGATCTGGTGATGCTGGAGAACAGGCAACTGGAGGAGTGTTAGTGGAAACTCAGATCTTTTCCTCCTTTCTGAATCATTCTTTCTAGAAAAATGAGGCCATGTGGGATGACAGTAGCACTCGAAGCCGATTACGCTGTTTGGGACGGCACAGAAAATCATTTAAAAACTAATGATGAATTCTACTGAATATTATGGAAAAAAAATTAGTTGGACCGATTATTCAGCAAAGCAGAAGGATGAAGTGATATTTTGATTATATTGCTGTATCTAAAATAACAGTGAAATGGTCATTTTTATCATTGCAACAGATCCAGACACATTTAATGGTTTCACTGCATGAATTCAGATAACATGATATAACATACAATTACGTGTGGAATATCTTAATAGCATCAAATCATTTGAACTGAATTTGACATGGCCTGTTTCATGGCCTGTAGCTGTACTTCAGAAGAGAATACATGCAGCATTGAAATACAGTAGAGTAGTAAATTGTACAGTTGTAAATACTAATATGGTAATCAGTTATGACATCATGATATCCCATAAGTATAAACATACAAAAAAAAGGCCAAAAATATTTATGCATAAATTTGTTACAAATTTACTCTTTAATTTTTTTTAAATATCTTTTATACAATATATTATTATACAATAATAATATTTATTGCAATAAAAACAGTATATATTAAAAGCCTTTTTAAAAGCAAGGAACGTGGCAAGGACAGTATTACAATATATTTAAAAAACGAAACATTTAATCATTATCAAACTAGTTTTGATCTCAAGTAGGCTATTCCACCCATATTTGCATTTAGTCTAAAAGTAGGCTACTGTAAGACTGGAAATGTATTTTATTGCCCCTGAAATATATTTTGTTATATGAAAGTTGAAACTATATACAGTATATTGAACTAAATATTTTTGAAATATATTTTCATTTTCAAAAATTAAAAAGCTTTACTGATTACAACATATATTTAGCATATATTTAAAACATATTTGTGACCCTGGACAACAAAACCAGTTATAAGGGTCACATTTTTGAAAATGAGATTTATACATCACCTGAGAGCTGAATAAATAAGCTTTCCATTGATGTATGGTTTGATGACAATATTTGGCCGAGGTACAACTATTTGAAAATCTGGAATCTGAGGGCGCAAAAAAAAAAAATTCAAAATATTGAGAAAATCGCTTTTAAAGTTGAAGTTTTAATATATTTACAGTAGTAAATTTACAAAATATATTAATGGAACACGATCTTTACTTAATATCCTAATGATTTTTGGCATTTAAAAAAAATCTATAATTTTGACCCATACAAATGTATTGTTGGCTATTGCTACAAATATACCCAAGCCACTTAAGACTGCTTTTGTGCTCCAGGGTCACATTTTGGCCAGAAATTTTTTATTTTTTTTGCTGTGTGGAATATCAAAGTACCATGGTATTACATCCAATACCATCATTGTACCATGATACCACCACAGTTCCTTCTATAAGAGTTAGCTGACGTTTAGATTAATTTTCAACCAAAACACAAGAGTGAATGTTTTTTTTTTGAGAAAATAGAGTCAAACAAAACTAGTTGAATTTCACTAAAAGATGTAACTCATTTTATCAATATTTGCTTGAACAGAGTTACACATCTGCATGATTGTTAAAACTATTGATGAGCCTAATGCTGAGGAAAACACATCCATGGAGAAGTTTTCAAAGTGGACATTGCCTTACCAGCAATCACAGTAAACAATGCAGGTGAGTGTCTGTGCCCACAAATCTCAGATTTCCACAGAGAAAAGTACAGTACCTTCAGCTCTGCTGGACACCAAAAACTAGGCCTGGTGCTCATTAACATTAGTCTTTGAACTATCATGATATCCAGATGCCATTTGTAAAGTACAGTAGGTTTATGGTACATCCTTGTCTTCCGGCATGTCATATAGACATCTGTTCGAGGATCATGCTATAAGAGCGGTCAAAGGTGAGGGGCCTCTGAGACACGCAGGACCCTCCAATAACAGAAGCAAAGGAAATGGTGTGTATCTCAGGAGCCTGGCCTGTAGAAGAGCTGCAGTAAATCACCTGAGATCTGGGAACACCATCACTGAAGCTCTCGTCAGACAGCCACAAATATTTGTTCACACTCTGACTAGCATAAAAATATGTCCACATATCTTCCAGATACATTATATAATCAGTATATAAACATGCTGCATTTATGGACAAGTCGACTAAAACTCTTAACAAACACTATACTCACTGTTTTGAACTAATGTTTTGTTAATTTCCCCCAAACTATGCAAAGATTGCGTTGAGATTAATACACACAGAAATATAAATAAAGGTACAAAATGTTTCTATTCTATTAGTCTGAACCCATCTTAAATACTCTCCTGATAGATTTATAAAACAGAATCTGCAGATAATGAACCCTGTAAAGCCTAACAAATGAAATAATAGTCACAAAATTCATTTTCTTTCAACATGGAACAGTAAAGGGGTCATAGGATGCTCATTTTCCACAAGTTGATATGATTCTTTAGGGTCTTAATGAAAAGTCTGTATCATAGTTTGGTTAAAATTTCTCAATGGTAGTGTAAAAAACACTTTTTTTACCCTGTCAAAATCAGCTCTTTTCAGATCAAGCTGTTTTTGTGGCATTTTCCTTTAAATGTTAATGTGCTCTGCTGACCCCGCCCCTCTCTTCTGAGCTGCTCTCAGAGAGACATAGATGTCATGCGCGAACATAGATGCATTTATGTAGATCGGGGGCGCATTACCTTCAGAAGCAATGTAATCCACTGCATCTTCAGCGGCTCAGATGTCAGGAGTAAATGACGACTGCTATGTTCATTATTACATTCAACAACAGAACACCTCAATCGCTTAGAGGAGTCATTCTTGTCTACATCTGCTCCGGCGGTGAAACACTGGCGGACTGATGACAGCTCACTTAGGGCGGAGCTAAGGTAAGACGCCAGTCCAGTCTGTGCTGAAATGCTACTGTCAATCAAACTATCGTGGGAGGGGCATCTTAGTTCGGCTCGATTTGAGAAAGGGGAAAACATTTAACCAGATTTAAAAAAACACTGGGTGGATTTTTATCATTATAGGGTAGTTGTGTACACACACTGCCAACACACATTTCAGTTCAAACTACTTGTAAAAGTTCATGTAGCATCCTATGACCCCTTTAAACTAATTTTTGGGGCAAGTAAGATATTTTTTAGGAAAGTCAAAGTAATTTTTTCTTCATCTAGGATGCATTAAAACAGTAAAAAAAGATATTTATAACGTTACAGAAGAATTCTATTTCAAATGAATGCTGTTCCTTTGAACTTTGCATTTATTGGAAAATCACATATCATTCTGTTTCCCCAAAAATATTAAGCAGGACAACTATTTTCATTGAGAATAATTACTTAATTCAATAACATTAAAAAAACATATTGGTGATCACATTTTTTTTTTATTGAAATACAAAAAAGGGATTCAAATAACTCCTTAAAATGAATCGTTTCATGCTGTAAGATTTCTGATATGTACAAATTTTTAGGTTTTGCTCAACTGTTTAAAGCCTAGCTTTTTTAGTTGGGGTGCACAAGGTAATTGAGTACAAAACAGTAAAAGGGTGAAGATATGTGCTGGGAAATTCTTATTGCCCCTCATATTTCTGGGCAGCTGGTAATGATATGACATCATTGGCTCTTCCCCTGACAGCTCAAATTCAATCCAGATCTGCTTCCTGTCCATTCCACCAGACGCAACCCAAGAGAATCGCACACGTCTCTTCCTGTTCAACTCTGAAACAATGCTGATCTTCAAAGCCATAAGAGAGACGTGAGATCTCTTTAATCTCGATTGTTTCTTAATGAGATTACATGGAGAGCAAATGGAGACTTCTGCTTCAGAAAAAGACACCAATAATCTCATGCATTTCCTAGAGAGGATAAAAACCCTAAATCAAACTTGCCAAATATCAATGTGCAATCAAAAGTCAGACATCTCAATATGAACTCAAATATTTCTTATCAAACTTTTCTGATAAAATGATCTGAGCTGTTAAAATGGTATTAATTATAAAAGCACATATTTTGAACAAGATATTTTGCACAGTATAGTGTAAATACTTGTACCTTTTGGTTTTGGACCCATCAAGTTCCAAATAAGACGAATACTGCATGGTAATTTAATATATAAACCATTTTTGATGATGACAGCTCACTTAGGGCGGAGCTAAGGTAAGACGCCAGTCCAGTCTGTGCTGAAATGCTACTGTCAATCAAACTATCGTGGGAGGGGCATCTTAGTTCGGCTCGATTTGAGAAAGGGGAAAACATTTAACTAGATAAAAAAATTAAAATTAATTAAAAAATGTATCTTTATAGGGTGGTTGTGTACACACACTGCCAACATACATTTCAGTTCAAACAACTTGTAAAAGTGCATGTCGCATCCGATGACCCCTTTAAACCTTTAGATGAAAAAAATAAACATAAAAAATGTGTGTTATTTGATATCAGGCTTTTATGGTTCATACAGGAGAACATGAAGCGCATACTTGAGGAATAAAAACACCTCAGTTTTATTCAGAGGCCTAAAATGAGAAAATTATACAATTTGGTGCAGTTGCTGATATTTATAAGACCAAAAAGTAAGATAACATTCTGATAGCTTGTAATGTAAATTAATGAGATCTTTAGCAGCAAAGCAGAACACCTGCAAAAATAAATATCAGTCGTCACACTCTACCTGTATATTTCAATAATATGTCTTTGCAAGATGATATTTAAATGCTTATTTTTTGATCAAACAGATCAAACAAACATATGACGCAATGCAATACAATGATGCATGAGAGATGAACAAACAAACGTTCCTCAAAAGCCTATGGATCGTATTTGATACTAATTTACAGAAGCAATGTTGCACAGAAGGCATGTAGATTGTGATTGTGCGAAGATTTGATCATGCTGATAATTTACAGGATTTAGAAATTAGAATAAGGCCTTAAATTTCTGAAGTGTTCAGCTAAAGCACACAGGGTGCCATCGTGTTGTTTAGTGAGGAGAAACGGTTTATCATTCTGAGCCTGAGGGATATGGAGTATGAGTCAAACCGTGGTTCATCTCCAACTGAACCACAATGCTGTTTTTTGGTTTACACTTTAATGGACTCATTTTTCCCCAAGTGACACACTTTCATAGTGGCAAGACATGACAGATGTTACAGTTTAAGTGTTCTATTCCTGTCCTGCATTTTACCACTCTGCTAATGCACAGACTCCCGCAGTACTGCTGAGACGGTTAAAACAACTAGCTGAATCTCAGAGATGTTTTGGACCATTGATGCTCTGGTGGCTTGTTCTGAGGTGCTATTTGATGGATGCCAAGTCTTTTATTGCCACCATCTGCTCATGAGATTCTCAGATGATTAGGCTGGCGTCTTCAGGGTGGGCTCTTTAAGGCCCACTGCAGTGTTTGTAGAATTGCTGTTGTCAGTGTAAGTTCATCCATTAAAGTTCAAACCGAGAAAACCATATAAATGTCCTTCCAAAGAGCATTGCATTCTCACAAATGCAATTTATTGGATATTGCATATCCCAGAATTGTGTATTAGGGCCCTGAACCTTTTGATGGAGATGCTTCTCAGCAGTGGGACTCATTTTTTGTGTGTGTGTTATTTTGTGTTATTTTTACAGTTAAAATGCAGTAAAAGACTGTGTTTTGAACAAAATGCTTGACATTTTCTAGACACATTTCTAAAATGACATTATAAGCATCTCAAAATGCACAGCACTACATTTATAAAAAATAAAAACAAATTATACCATATATATATATACACACACATTTATTTTACATGAACACTGAACACTGTAACACCATTACACATAAAAAAATTAAAGGTAAATTAATGGGGGATTTTAGTATTATTTGTTTGTTTGATTTTTAAAATATGAAATGCCTTAAATAATAAGAATTTAACAATAGTATTAATAATATAATAATAATATAATAATACTTTAAAAATTTAGACATTTTTAATCATTCATATTATCAATTGTTTTGCTTTTTTGCACACTTGCCCTGATGCTTAACCTGGAGTTTCTTGATTATTATTATTATTATTTTTTAAATCATGATTAAAAAAGGCACATGTTTGCCACCATATTTTGAGAATGGTTATTTACATTAAGTCTTTATAGTATTAACATAATGCTACTACTATTACCTATAACCCTAAATCATGTTGGGTAAAGATGTAAAGTATACAAAAACAGCAGCTGGCAATGAACAACAATTATAGTATTTGCATATTTGATCCCCCCAAGGATTAAAAGTGTCATTTCCACAGATACGTACAATAATAGACAGACATACAACAGTGGTCAGTAAAGGCACTTGAGTAATACTTAACCCAGACACATAAACCACAATACTGTATGTCTAATAAGGTTGAATATTTCTCACACTTAATAAATGATATTACAGCAACACTTCTATGAACACATGTGTGATTCATTGGAAATACCCTCTTATCATCAGAGGGCCTCACTGTATTCCAAGAACGATTATGATCGTCATCAAACCGGAATCATAGGGAAAACTTTCCCATATCACAGACTGTGCGTTTGTGACGTAGTCTTTATAGGGTGGCCGCTCTGGCCAACACAAATGCCAGTCAGATTACGTAACGAGTCCCTGTTACATTTTTGATAAGCTTACAACATTTGGTTGAGCAGTACAACAAAAAAACCTCAGCACATGCGTAATGCAGGTCCTCTGCGTCTGATCGGAAAGTTCTGGGAAAGGTTTCTCTCCCAGACTGAAAGGACTAGACTGGGAGTGAGATGAGTTTATTCGCCCCACAGGAGGCTCAGTCTCTCTAGGCCTTTTGCATTGGCATTACAGGAACAGTTCACCCAAAAATAAAGATTTTCTGAAAATGTACTCACCCTCAGGCCATCATAGATATGGATGTTTTTGTTTCTTCATGAGAACAGATTTGGACAAATGTAGCATTCCATCACTTGCTCACCAATGGATCCTCTGCAGTGAATGGGTGCCGTCAGAATGAGTCCAAACAGCTGATAAAAACATCCACACGACTCCAGTCCCTCATCTTGTGAAGTGAAAAGCTGCAAGACTGTAAGAAAAAAATCCATTATTGAAACGTTTTTACCTTCAAACCATTTCTCAAACTATAATATTGCTTTCTCCAGTGAAATAGCCATCTCGTCTGAATCAGGAGAGAAATATGCACAGATCAAGCACCGTTTACAAGCAGAAACATTTTGGTGAGAAGCAATGTGTGACGAGAGGGGCGGGGCCGAGAGCCGTGGGAACGGAGCGAGGCCGGTGGAGTAAATGCTAATGCGTGACACCTGCGCCACTCACCGATCTCGAGTCCCACGGAGGAGCTCCAGAAGGATAAAAGGAGGAGTGACGACAGTGTTGGACGAGAGAGGACCTGGCCTGGACTTTATTGTGTGTTTTGTGTGCGGCAGTCGTCCGCCAGGGGCTGGCACTTTACTTTCATTTTGTGTTGGTTTATTTTATTTTATTTATTTTATTATAATTTATTTATTTATTTTAAGGGTTTAAATGTTCTCCGGTTCCCGCCTCCTTCTTCCCGACCTACAAACGTTGTTACATTGGTGCCGAAACCCGGGAGGAAGAAGGCGGGAACCGGCTCATTAGCATTTACTCCACCGGCCTCGCTCCGTTCCCACGGCTCTCGGCCCCGCCCCTCTCGTCACACAATGGTTTAAAGTTAAAATGACTTAATGATGGCAGCTTTTCACTTCACAAAACATTCGTTGATAGACTGGAGTGGTGTGGATTACTTGTGGATTGTTGTGATGTTTTAATCAGCTGTTTAGGCTCTATCAGGGGCCATTTACACGACAACGTTTTCAGCCAAAAACGGGAAACTTTTTATGCGTTTTGCCTGTTCGTTTACACGACAACGGCGTTCTGGGGACTGAAAACGCATATTTTTGAAAATGGGTTTCAAAGTGCAAGTTTTTGAAAACGCCACCGTTATCGTTTCCGTGTAAAAACCCAATACGGGAATCTTTGAACGTCATGCGTAGTGTGTTAGGTATGTAGACATGCGCAGTACGTGTCGATTTTAAAGGCAAGCACGAACAAACATACACAACAATGGCGGAGTACATGGTACTGTTGTTGCTGCTCAAGAGTTTGCTAACGCTTCTTCAGCAAAGTGTGGATTTACTTCACCAATATTACAACCAACAGCGGAGACACATCATATACAACATATAATCTTCACTTCCCTACAGGTACTGTTTACTAACAAGGTGACAGCGCCAACTACTGGCCTGGCATACGTAATACAGCGTTTTTGGCCATTTTCGCAGATATGTGTAAATGCGAATCATTTTGAAAAAATTTTGTGTATACGCGAAACGTTTTAAAAACGCGAGGGAAAAACTTTTCAGTTTTTGACTACGTCGTTGTCTTGTAAACGTAGCCTCATTCTGACGGCACCCATTCACTGCAGAGGATCCACTGGTGAGTAAGTGATGTAATGCTAAATTTCTCTAAATCTGTTCAGATGAAGAAACAAACTAATCTATCTAGGGCATTTTCAGCAAATGTTCATTTCTGGGTGAACTGAAGTGACAAAGAAAAGACCAGGACACAATACTCCCCTCTAAACGTTTGTTTTCACTTTGCTTTCCCCCAACTAGGAACCAAAATTTCACCGCTTTCACAAAGACTATAACAAGTAGTTGTTTCTTGATGTCAGTTTAACTCAACTCTGCGTGGGGAATGTTTTCAATCAAATTCAAAGGGTTTTACATTCCCTCAAACTGTAATTTACTTACTCTAACCATGCACGACGTGAATGGCTTTATTTATTCAACAGCATATAGTTGGAAGACTACAAGAACCAGATGACTATAAGAGGTGAAACTTGAGCGGCTTGTTGTTCCACTGAACCATAAATTAACTATATAGTTGGTTTTTTGTGACGTCTACCCGCACATGTTGGTCGTCGCAGGGTCTGGATCTTTAAGGAGTTCAAATGCCCCAGCTTTGTTGATTCATATTTTTATTTCCCAGGAGGAAAAACACCAGGTCGACCACTGACGTATGCTGAAAGAGGAGGGATCAGCAGCACCGATTCCAGCCAAAATTCTTGGAACTAACATGTTCAGCTGTGAAGAAGCGGCTTACAGAGAAACAGAGGGACAGACTACAGTTCAATACTGTTCTCCAGAAGTCTCACATCCCTCACGCCTCTTTAATTTGTTCAGACATGGCATCCATTCCAATGGACGTCACTTTTCTCTGAGGTTTCTTTGGTGTTTGTCACTTGGCGCCACCCAAAATGTAAATATCAGATGCTGCCATCTATGCAATCAATGCGCGTCCTATCACATATTGTCGACCAAATTGACCACAAAAGTTTCTATTTATCAAAAAAGCTTCTATTCTATTCTAAAAAAACAACAACAAAAAACGAATGAATCATCCCTACAGTAAGTGCATAAAAATGTAATCTCTGTTTTGCTCTGTTTTACTTTATACATTGTTTTTGTTTTATCTGTTTGCCGTAAAAAATTAATTTGCTAGTAGTCTATATTTATTATTTAAAATGAACTTTTTTTAAAGACAATGATTAATAACTAGAATTTAGAAATATTTTATATTAACTCATTATTTATTTATCAAATCCTTTATGTGTAAACCAACTATGCTCTTAAATGCTGAATTTAATACTGTCTCTCTGAAACATTATTATAAACATAAATTATTAATATATAAATATATTATTATTAATATAAACTGGGAACCATCATGTGGTTTAGTGAGGAGAAATTTATTATTTTACACTGTAAAACATTGGTGTAGGATTTACAATATTAAAATAAAAAAAAAATACAAAGAAGCGGAAAGTAACTTATTGAATTGATCATGACATTTTGAAGTAGAAAGAATGAAATTATATTTTCTTGTAAAACACTTCAATAATCTTTATTTGCAACTTTTTTACAGTGTAAGACTGAATGATTTCCAGCAGCAAAAAATCCAGAGAATCCAGAAAAGAGAAATAAATATAAGTACCTGAAGTACAGCTATTAATATTTAAAGAAAATTATTGATTACAACTATTAGGAATAATTTTGAATTAAGTCATAATATATTTAAAATGGTTTATTTGGAAAGAAAAAAAAGAAAGATAATTATTTGGATGCTACTATAGTCAGAACCAATGCCTGCAACACTGGATATTAAACATAACTATAAAAATTATCTTCAGCAGGGTTTGAAAGGTATAAGAGAGATCTTGCTTATAGTAAATGAAAGAAAAAAAATCACACTTTTCCCCTGCATCGCCCCTGTTCGTTTTGTTCTCGTGGAATTATTTTGATTTACACGTGTTTTCCCTGACTGCCTTATTTTTCCACAATAGTAATTCATGGTTATCTCTCCTGTTGTCCAGAGAGAGGCGTTACTCAGAAGAATCCTGCAGTATAAGCCTCTTTCCTGGCTCTTGTACAGAGCACCTTATAACCTCCTGACACTCTTACAGTTATATTTTACTTTTTTATGCAATATTCTATAATTTTATAGGCTATTGGGTTGAATGTTTGCATGGTCTGACAAAAGCAGAAGAGATACTTTTCACAGACACATGTAAGATACTTTTCACATACTGTAAGATTTTCTCCATTGGTAAAGGAGCCAGTACCTGTTCAGGAACGTCTCAAGGACTTTGGGTTTCACATCAGTGTGTATAGACTCAGCTGGAAGGACTCTGTTGTAAACACGTTTGGAGACAAGACGTGTTCTTCCTCCTTTAAATCAAAATCATCCAACAAAAGCTGCCAAATACATAAAAATGATCCACAAATGTAGTATTGCCTCTTCCAGCTGCAGAAAGTAGTCCCATTCAATGACTGTCAATCATTACAGAATTTAAATCATGTGTTTCTTCTACTAAGGTTTGTTTGCAGATCCTCAGGTATTCTAGCAGTGGGTTGCAGGTATTTCCACATTATTATTTAACACTGAACATATATTAGCAGATTCCACTAGCTAACAGCTTATGTGGGTCATTACTGGAATTCTGTAATATTTCATTCCCCCAGAGTTTTTAGAGTGGTGGTTCACCAAAATGAATTGTTAGAAGCTTTTCAAAATACTTTGGTATGCCCATTATAATGAATACATAATTATTGAATTTGAATCATTTTTAGCATAAACTAATGTCTTACATCTATCTTAAACCAAACATTCTGTCATGTCCCTGAGGCACTTCACTAAGTTTGTACTTAGAAAATTACTAACAAAATGTGTAGAATTTCTATGATTTTTGGCAATAATGTAATTATTTATTTGTGTTCCATATTTTTCTAAAAAAAATGCAAGATATTAAAAAACAGACTTTAAAGGGGTCATATGATGCGATTTCAATTTTTTCTTTCTCTTTGGAGTGTTACAATCTCTTGGTGCATAAAGAAGATCTGTAAAGTTGCAAAGACTAAAGTCTCAAATCCAAAGAGATATTCTTTAAAAAAGTTAAGAGTCAACCACTCCCTCCTAAAATGGCTCGTTCTAACACGCCCCCACATATCTACGTCACGATGTGGGAAGATTTGCATAACGGCGCCCAAATGTTCATGCAAAGAAAGAAGGCGTAACTTTTATTCTCGCTGTAGTATTGTTGCTGCCGCCATGTCGTGAAGGCGCTGTGTGTTTAGTTGTGAAAGCGAAACTACTTTGTTTGGCCTTCCAAAAGAGGACGATATCTGCTTCGTCATGCCTGGAGCTGATCCGTGCTGGTCGCTGAGGAAATACGTCAACTTCGCGCTGTGGATCGCCGGATCGGCTTTCACTGTGGAGGAAGTGGAGTCCAGCCCCGGGGTCGTCACATGTGGTTGCCGCAAGCCCGCCCGCCTCTGCTCACTCTAGCCGCCGACCTCCGCTCACTCTAGCTGCCGACCTCCGCTCACTCTAGGCCGCCGTGTGTGATGCTGTGTTTC
>NW_015505955.1:667803-691270 GCF_001515645.1 Sinocyclocheilus grahami
ATATTTAAAGAATTTGCCACTGATGATTCAAACACGTGTTTTGGGCAGTGTAGAGTAGCACTTGTTGTTTCTCATTTCTCCGATCACAAATGCAGACATGGTTTTATGTTTACGCGGCGCGATGCAATGCAACGTGTAAAAAGACAGTACAAGTCATTATATTCAGTAATTATGTCCCCACTGGATGCAACAAATGCCTCGTTTGCGAACACTTGAATACCGCGCCGTTTCGTCCCACATTTGGGTTGTTTGGCTTCCCATACTCGTCGCTCCGGCCGGACAGGGCATCACAGTATGGTAAGGGGCGTAACATTTCCGTCACACGCTTGAGGTGTTCGGCCAATCACAACGCAGTAGATAGCTGGCCAATCAGAGCACACCTCGCTTTTCAGACCGATGAGCTTTGTAAATTGACACGTTTCAGAAAGGCGGGGCATAGAGGAGAAACAATAATGTACAGTATATGGAAAATAATGTGTTTTTTGAACCTTAAACCGCATAAACACATTGCATTACACCAAATACACCAAATAATGTTCTTTTTAGCAACATCATATGACCCCTTTAAAGTTATGTCCCTCAGTGTGAACTCATCCCCGTCACACTAACAATTCTATGCCAATTAAAAAATTCATCTCCACACATATGTGATATCATTAACCAGAAATGACACCATTCAGGTCTCTTTAATAGTGGTGCAAAAATTTTTCAGTATTATCATACTTTTCAATCATATTTTTGAGGCGTATTATAGTCAGGGAGGGTACTGTCAAGATTAACAACTCAACACTGTCACATAAAATTAAGATGGAAAATGATTATTTTTCAACATTTTATTTTAATCCATAAGTATATACAATGTACTTATTTTATTGCTGCCATATATGGTCTACTCTCCTACACTACATAAGTAGCAGTGGCCAGTTTGAGTGAAAAACAACAACCCCGCCACAAATATATATATTTCTCATTGCTATGGGGTTGTAAACTTGTGACAGGGTTAAGTTATTTACTTAATGTATTAATAATTTTAATAAAATAGTCATGGTTTCAGTATATTTTTATACTCAAGCATCAGAAATCAGAAATTGCACCCACATTTGCAGCAAAAAGATAATTTTGGCCATGCAGATGTTGACCCAGAAAGAAGGGCACAATATGAGAGAGAAACAAAACCTAGAGCTTCAACTGTAAGGCTACATCTAAGCTTTTCTTCCTCTAAGTCCGCAGTTATCAATTTTTTGTCAAGTTATTTCCTCTTGTAGCTGCTTATTTTCATTTTTTATTTACAGAAACCAGGAGTGTCAACATATTAAAATGAATTAAAGTTAATCAGGATTGATTTTGTGATTACAATTAGAAGATTCAGGAACTGTATGAACTGTAAAAAAGGAGTATTCCAGTACATATTATAACTGATGTACATACTGTCAGTTATGACTGTCATGACTACTGCATTTATTAAGCTTAGTCCATGTAAAATTGATGCTAAATAAGACTTAAAAGAAACAGAACCCAAATCATAAAAATCAGTCCGAGATCATTTAAAACTAATGGAAAGTAATCACATATTATGCTGCACACTGCAATTGACTGCATTAGGTTAGTTTAGGTTATTTTTCTTGTTCTAGAAAATGTAACTTTTACAGTTCACTGTTTGAGCTCTAGAGTGAACATGCATCAAGCAAAGAGCTGCTGGCCAGAGGCAGCAAAACAAGGTTGACATAAGAAAGAAATGACAGGTTTTACGTACCGTGCAGATGCCATATGAGAGAGAAAAGCTTCTGTATTTCACTGGATTATTTTACATTATGTAATGTTATTGCTTAATACTGGTAATGTGTAAATGGTCTTTCAGAATTAAGGAGACACAGTTACATCAGATGAGTGGAAAAGTACTCTCCTGCTTGTGGCCTTGTTGCTTGTGCCTGATTCTTCCTCTGGAGTCGCTCTGTGTGTAATCTGGTGGCCTCAATTTAAGCCAAAGTACAAGGGCTGCCAAGACTTGTCCGTTTGCTCCTTATTTTCACTCATATCTCAGCTTCAAGAGCCAGGCTACATGTGCGAGTGTGCGTTTCAGGGTGAAAATGTGAGCTGGAGGTTACAGGGAGGTCATTCCTCTTTCTGCTCTGGAAGATCAGTGTCTGTTTTGTACAATAACCTACACAGATCTGGCACTGAAGCTCATGGCTCTTCCATCGTTCACTATAAGAGAGATTCATGCCATGCAAATAGTGGTATTGTAAATGATCTAGCCAGACAATAGAGCCAGGCCGCTGGACACACATTCTGGCCCTGTCAGATCAAACACAGCTGCCCATGTGCCCCCAGTAAGCCTGCGCCGTTTTTGTAATTTATAGTACCCCGCGTCCTAGATTTCCTCTCGACAAACATCAGCAGAAAGACAGTAATTCAGGGACCCATCCATAAACATTGCCAAAAGGGAAGCCTGAGAACTTCTCCTGTAAAACAACGTTGACAATGACAACTCAAGGCACTCTGAGGAGGCTGTGATAGTTGGCCACAGTGTATGAAATTTGGAGTTACGTGCTATAATGCCCGTATTGCCAGTTACATTGCCCAAAACACTGACTGCACTCTTAAGAAAGGCTCCAAAGTTTTTTTCTTTTTTAGTGATGCCATAGAAGAATATTTGTTTTGTTCCTCAAAGATCCCTTCAGTAAAAAGTTCTTAAAGAAACGAAGTCAATTCTCTGTGTGTATGTGCTGTACATGTGGAAGAATTGACAATAAAGCAGACTTGACTTGACTTGACTTGACTGAAATATCCAAGATGTAGATGAGTTTGTTTCTTAATGGGAACAGATTTGGAGAAATGTAGCATTGCATCACCTGCTCACCAATGGATGCTCTGCAGTGAATGGGTGCCGTCAGAATGAGAGTCCAAACAGCTGATAAAAACATCACAATAATCCAGAAGTAATCCACACCACTCCAATCCATCAGTTACAGTTTTTTTCAACTGCTTGCACACAAAATCTTTACTTGTCACACAATTTCTGAAACCTGACACTCAAACACCAGAACCACACACCAAATCTGCATGTCCTCCAAGAGACATGAGACATTTTGTGTGTGCAATTCTTGGATTTGTGTGTAAAGTTTTGAAAAAAAGAGACAAAGTGTGTGTAAGCAGTTGAAAAAACTGTAACGTCTGACGGCACCCATTCACTGTAGAGGATCCACTGGTGAGCAAGTGATGCAATGCTACATTTCTCCAGTTCTATTCCCATGAAGAAACAAATTCATCTTGGATGGCCTGAGGGTGAGTACATTTTCCACAAATAATGAACCTTTATTTTTTAGAATATGGCTCATATTCTGGATGGAGGGGGGGGGAAAAAGGAAGAATATCACACCTATGTTATTAGATACTTAGAAGAACTGATAATAATGTGTGTAATAATGTGTGATGTACTCTACATTAAAGGAATGACATGCCAAGGGATTGTTCGATAGCAGGTTTGAAAAGGTCAGACTGAATAAGGTCTGTCTGCTTCTAGCTGTCCTCAATGGGGTGTCGGTTAGAACACAGTGAATCGGATCAGTTCCATGCAAAGGGGGTTTTATTTTGACAGTTTGGGCAGTACACAACACAGCAGTTTTACAGGCTTTTTGTGTGTATGAATTTGTGTGTGTGGTATTTGTTTATCAATGCACACTCTGCACACACAGTCCCCCACACACAATCTACTGAGTCACCATCTCTTCCGCTGACGACTGACGGAATCAACGCATGCACGCAGAACTCGGCCTTTCAAACAGATTTAAGATGATAAACCACCACTGAAATTCATTATGTGTAACAAATTAATCACACAAACTTTCAGTGTCTGATTTTTAGTATGTCATAACCATATTTGGATAGCAATAGATTTGTTATCATATAAAGTGTTCTATTAAGGCTTGTCTATTGAAACACTACTGAGAGGCTCAAAGTACATCAAGATGTCAGACTTTGTCTTTCTGACTAATGGCTGCAGAGCCGATCCTCCCTATACGCAAAATATGCAAGCTGCGTAGGGCCCCCGAAACACCTCAAAGATTCGAGACGGAGTGAAATAGAGACAAATGCGTTTCATTCGTTCATAACCACTAACAGAACAGAGACGCTAGCTAAGAATGCTAACTACTGAATGTACCTTTAATCCGCACAACACAACAGAGAAACCAGTTAGTAATTAGTGCAAATTTGTTTACTTAGTTTAACCCATTTTGAGCTTATTTAAAATGGTTTGTTTATTTTTCTTTAACAATTTGGATTCCTACAAAATTCTTCAAGAAACTAGATTTAGGCAGTTTAAAAAAAAAAGAACAAAATTTTTATTATTTTATTTTATTTCTTTTTTCCTTTTCATTTTTGGCATCTATGCAAATGCTTCATTTAAGCAACCTGGTGTGCTGTCAAAAATGAATTTGCACAGTAGAAGCTGAGAAATGAGAGAAGAGTAAAAATAGCTGACTGCTTGCAACTCCATTATAAACAGAGAGGAGGTGCTTGTGTTGTGCTAACTCTACTTTTTTTTAAAGTGGGTGAAAAAATTAGGAATAACTGTGTGGTTTGAATTTATTGCTCTAGTGGCCTTGACTGAGAAACTTTCTGTCCTTTCGCTTGTCATCACATGCATTCGTTTCTGGTTAATTGCAGCAATGCTACATTCATTAAGGGAAATCAGATGGAGACAGGGATCTGTATTTTATTTTAGAAGATTTAAAGCTGACTTTCAGAGAGTGATGGTTGTGTTTTTGTGGGCACGGTGTCCATGTGGAGAATATCTCCAGAGCGGAGCTGTTTATGACACGGATCAGCAGAGTTGAATGAAAATCAGGCCAGGCTACGGGCTGACCGCTCTGTCTTTTTCTGTGTGCTCTGGTCCTTGTCTTTCCCTGGCACTTGGGTCTGCCTATGATAGCAGCCAATACCACCCTGGCTTCTGAGGTTTTGGGATGCTTGGCTTCAAGTGACAAGTCTGCGCTGTACTTCTCCCCACTTCTGGCTTTCAGTGTCTTCTCTCGTTCTTGGATAGTAAATTAGCATCTCCACCCAGCTACGATGACTATATTTTCATGGCTGTGTCGTTATATTTACATTGATATTTTGGGCTTTTAACCATACAGTTTTCTTTGATTGAAGAATTATAGACAGAGACACAATAATTATCCCACTGTTCTCAACCACTGTGTTGTTTTAACATTTAGGCTGATGATCTCACAAAACATTAAAACACATACAGTATCTCACAGAAGTGAGTACACCCCTCACATTTTTGTAAATATTTTATTATATCTTTTCATGTGACAACACTGAAGAAATTATACTTTGCTACAATGTAAAGTAGTGAGTGTGCAGCTTGTATAACAGTGTAAATTTGCTGTCCCCTCAAAATAACTCAACACACAGCCATTAACGTCTAAACCGCTGGCCACAAAAGTGAGTACACCCCTAAGTGAAAATGTCCAAATTGTGCCCAAAGTGTCAATATTTTGTGTGGCCACCATTATTTTCCAGCACTGCCTTAACCCTCTTAACCCTTCAACCTCTGCAGCAATGCTGGCAGCACTCATACGTCTATTTCCCAAACACAACCTCTGGATATGATGCTGAGCACGTGCACTCAACTTCTTTGGTTGACCATGGCGAGGCCTGTTCTGAGTGGAACCTGTCCTGTTAAACCGCTGTATGGTCTTGGCCACCGTGCTGCAGCTCACAAAACACTATTCTTAGATGTATTAAAAGCAGGTTTTATAGTGGCCGGTGATGTTAAGCTTTTTGTTTTTGGCTAAAATGCGAACAGCATTCTCACCAGCAGTCCTTTCTGAAGAAGAACATGACAAAAGAGAGAACAACATGCATTTGTCACATTTCAAAAGGTTAATGAATGATGAAAAGATGGAAAAGAAAGCCTTTGTTCACTCACAGCAAACATAAAATTGTTCTTTCTTTCTTGGTGAATAAGACCCATTATTTATGTCCTATTTTTTCTGGTTTCAGTTTTGTTTTCCTGTTGTTTTCATTCCTGCTGAAGTTAATGACTGATAAGTAGTTTGACCAATAGCGTGCAGGCAATGAATATATTCAACCAATCATGAGGACAAAGAAGGTTGGCTTTACAGAGCCGTCAAAGCAATGCAAAAAACATCAGGGGTGCTTCTCAAATGGAAGGACGCATCCTAGTAAGTTTGCATATTTAGGCTGCAATGCCATAAAGCTGGCATTGCCATAAAGCTATTTGAAGGATGTCTCAAATAGAAGGATCCTTATAGCAGCAGTCTTTGTTTTGCGTCCTTCATTTGGCCTGTTTTTAAGGATGCATCAGGTGTATCCTTCGCATCCTTTGATTACCCGCAATCTTAGTAAACCATTAGACTTGATCTATATATACAGATCACTTACCAACCTCATGTACAACAGGCTGCTTGCATTTCAATTATAGGCCACTACTATCAATTTTTGTGTCATGAGCTAACTACAGACACCTGTACAGTAATGCAAGAGCCAAAACAGATGACTGAATCCAGACATGGATGGCAGCTGTTCTGGATAGCATTAAGAGGGATGCATCTTAGTTGACTTTTCCACAGACGTCATTTCTTGAGAAATGGGAGAATTTGGATTACAGTCTATGGATCAGTTTGCGTTTGATCATTTTGTTTTTTAATGCTTTTAGTTTTCATTTGAGTTAATGATATTAACCCCACCCCAGTCACTCAAAATGACATGCTGTATGATGGGAAACCACTCCAACTCCTACTAATGCAGTCACGCGTTTACCCTTTACTTGACTCTGTATTAAACTACTTACTAATGTCTGACTGTTCTTTGTGGTCGTTACCAGTATATGGTATATATTTCTTTCATTGGAAATGTATAAGACGCATGACAGTTCTGAAACTGGCTCTGTGGTAAGCGTGTGTGGGTGTGATTGTGTGTGTGTTTATGTATTTGGATGAATGTTTGGGAACGTTGTGGAAAAAAAGGCTGTCTAGTCAACTTCCTCTATTTCCCTGAAATCCAACAATGTACTGTTTTTCCAAACCTGATTTATCAACGATATATTAATTCATTTATTTACACATGTATTTTTTATATCATTTTTGTGTTTTAAGGCACTGCCGATTTTTGAACAATAGCTACATATTTGGCATGGAATTTTGATGTTAAGCTGTATAAGAGATTATAAGAGATAGAGATAGTTGAGATATTATTAAGTATTATTATAATATATTAAATGGAATTATATTTGACCCACTTAAGTAAGACTTAAGCACATCTTTATATGCAATTTTATGTTTACTTCTATTGTCTTTAAAATATGGTTATCCTGCCAAATATACAGACGAGAATTCATGGTAAACTAAAATATACTTTAAAGTCATTTCTGAAACATGTGTTGTGTATATAACAGAAAAACACAGTACATGCATTATAATCAAATACTTTACATGTGGTTTAGTATGTTAGTCAACACATCAAAATAAGTGTACCTCTTTAAAATACTGCAAAGTTGTATTAAAAATAATGATTTAAAATGTACTTTAATTTGACATCTTTACACTTTTAAAAAATGCAAAGTGTAACTTTTGAAAAAGTGCTGCCCCATTGACAGCTTTTGTACCCTTTTTTTCTGAGAATGTTGAAAATCTACATGAAATTAGTCTTAACAATAATAAATAATGTCACTGACTTGCCAAAAGTGGTGGCGAAATCGAGTTATCCTTCCAGCAGAAACTCACAGGCCCTGCCAACAATTACAGTAACATCCGGAAAAGAAGAAACCTGGTTTTACAAGGTCTCACAGAAGCAAGACTTCAGGTCAATAAGTGCGACAGCATGCTGAAAGACCCGGTTTGTGCTAATGTGGACTGTGTGGTTTGTCGTTTATTCAATCTGTTTTCCGATGACAGCAAAGACGGGACTGAAGCAGCATGGAAAAGCCCAGGGAAGAGCACAGAGAAAGGGGTTTAACAGGCAGCCAGCTGGAAATAAGTGGAGTTCTTGGAGAATGTTGAACGGCTTTTCAACACCAGCCAGCAGCCCTGTATAATCATGAAGAAAGAGGTATCTATCTACTTGAATGAAACCTGTGGTTCACTCTTAGTTATAATAAAAGGAGAAAAAACTGTTTGTGCCACAGATGGTTTGGATTATTGTTACAGCAAATTAGGTGTATGTACTCATGACTGGCGTGAATTGCCCTGGACACGGGTAAAATACCAATGGGTCAAAATTTTGGAATAAAACACACTTCTTTCTCCATACAGTAGAGTGCTGTAGAAATTATGTATGGTAGTTTTGTAGGCCAAAAATGTAAAAAGGAGTTTGCATTTTAGGACTTCCATTTCCATTGCCCTGAAGTCAGTGGGTTTTTGTGAGTTTAGTTTTCTGGTTAAATGCCTAAAATCAGTGTTTGGAGTTAATGCATTACAAGTAACGCATGTTATGTAATCAGATTACTTTTTCAAGTAACCAGTAAAGTAATGCATTACTTTTAAATTTACAACAAAATATCTGAGTTACTTTTTCAAATAAGTAATGCAAGTTATCACTGACACCTCTCCTGTACTGTGTGGAGAGAAATTGGGAGTGAGGTGCAGAGGCAGACGCACTTCCTTCAGTCTGAAGCTTATTAATTTCACTTTTGGTGTGAAAGGGTCTTTACAGTTGCCAAAAAATAACTTTTGTGATTTTCGTTGTTAAAAAAACAAACAAGTAAGCCTAGCCCAGGTGACAAAAAGTAATGCAAAAGTAATGTAATGCATTACTTTCCATAAACTAAGTAACTAAGTAATGCAATTAGTTACTTTTTATGGAGTAACGCAACATTGTAATGCAGCGTACTACTTTTAAAAGTAACTTTCCCCAACACTGTCTAAAATGTGACCCTGTCTGTGAAATCTGGGCTAAAGTCTCAAAAGCGAATTATGAGATAACAAGCATCAAAGTTTGATTTCAACCATTAATTTCACTTTGCTTTCAATCTTTGACATGGCCTTACTCAGTCAATATTAAAGATATAACGGTTATATTTTCACAGAATGTTTTGATTTTATGTAGAAAACAGTAAATCACAAAAATGACTTTAGCTGTTTTCACAGGCAGGGTCACAAATAAGGTGTGTGGTGAACACAAGCTCAAGATACATTCACATTTTATTCTACGACATAAAATACATCCCTAAGACCCAGTGTTTGGGGTAACGCATTACAAGTAACGCGAGTTACGTAATCAGATTAGTTACTTTTTCAAGTAACTAGTAAAGTAACGCATTACTTTTTTAATTTACAAGAGAATATCTGAGTTACTTTTTCAAATAGTTACTTTTTTTCAATTTATTGATTGACAGCTCTCCTGTCCCCGTGTTGAGAGAAATCAGAAGATGTTACTGTAGTTTGAAAATAAATATGAATATGCTTTAATTCATCTCACTCACACACACACAAAAAAAAACAAGCATGCCCTGTCCAGATTTAAAAAGTAACGCAAAAGTAACATAATACATTACTTTCCATAAAAAGTAACTAAGTAACTAAATTAGTTACTTTTTTAGGGAGTAACGCAATATTGTAATGCATTACTTTTAAAAGTAACTTTCCCCAACACTGCTCTAGACAAACATTTGTGTGTGTTTTTTTTATTGCTGAAGTGTGTTGAATTTTTTTCTTCTGCATTCTACTGTACGGACGTAAATCTACTTTCCCTTCAGCCTGAGGCTTATTCATTTCACGTTTGGTGTGAAAGGCTTTTATATTTGCCAAAAATAGAACTTTTTTATTTTAAAAACAAACAAGCAAGCCCTGTCCAGATTTAAAAAGTAACGCAAAAGTAACATAACACATTACTTTCCATAAAAAGTAACTAAGTAACGAAATTAGTTACTTTTTTATGGAGTAACGCAATATTGTAATGCATTACTTTTAAAAGTAACTTTCCCCAACACCCCCTTGTGATTTTTAAAAAGCTTTTACTTGTCTTGAAAAAGGTTGCTAACAAGTGTTTAAATGGGACTACAGTGGGGGTGTTAAATAGGTAAACTCATCTTATCACTACCCTTTCACAGCCTCACCATGTTTATAATCACAGTCTTGAAAACTATTATAACAAATGCCAATGGAAAAATCTTTGTGATGTGAACTACAAAAATACGTCATCACTGCAAGTACTTTATTTACAGCCATTCAGAAGTAGATCTTTTTCCAATCTGACTTTCTGAAGGCCCTTAAAACATAAAATGAATGATTTTCTTTTGAATCTGAACTGGACCTGAACACTCTTAACAGGTTTTTTATGCACTCACTGACAAAATATGTGACCTACTTACTGCTGTGATGAAATACTTTTTCTGGTAATTTACGGAGTAAAAGTGTTATTCTGTTATGATTTCTGTCTTTCCGTTATTGCATTAATGCATCAAATTCACAATGCCTATGGCAATACCATAGTAACACGGTGGCAGTTGACATGTCTTCACAGGTGAGGAGAACATTGTATTGAACTTGGCGCAATTAAAGCATTACTCATGCATTAGCTATGATTAGTTTTGAAAGTGTGTATGTTTATGAAATCACTGGTTTGACAAAAAAGAGGCCCTATTGAACATGTTAACAACTGTAGTTCTTAGTTATTTGGACAGATCCTCTCGTTTTGGCTACTGTTGCCAGGGGGGCAAATATTTCTTGTTCCATCTTTTTATTGATGTATAGCCGGCCCTCTGCTGCTGATGAGTCAGACTATCCCTCCTGAACGCCTGACCAGCACAGCTGCTAACTTTAACTTGTTTCTTACCTACTGAGGGAGGTCCTTCTTAAAGGGACAGTCCACCCAAAACATCCCCCTCGTGTCATTCCAAACCTGTATGCATTTCTTTTTGAAACACACAATAGATGCTATTTTAAAGAATGTTGGTAAACAAATAGTTTTAGGTCCAATTGACGTCCATGACAAAAAACGATGGGACCTGGTCACCAACATTCTTCAAAATAGCTTTATTTGTGCTCAGCGGAAGAAATAAATACAGTTTTGAAATGACATGCGGGTGAGTAAACGATGACCCAAATGATGTTTTGGGTAGACTATCCCTTTAAACACAAAACATTGCGATAACTTCATACATGGTCATTTAAACGATAATATTCATTCTATCTGAGTTTGGCAATAGTACAATGCATCTTTGCAATCATAAAACTCGGAATTCCAAGAAAAAAAGTCAAGATAGCGAGAAGTAAATTCAGAATTCTGATAAAAAAAAATTTCACTATGAGATCTAAAAATGTAGAAGTGTGAGATAAAAAGATGTAATTACTTTTTTAATTGTATAGATTTTTTATTTTGTGGCGGAAACAAGCCACAAATTCCATGCAAATAAATTTGAATTTAATTGAAGTTAATAAATAATGTAAGACAGCAGAATATGTGCCTATAAATTAGAATTCCATCACTTACATTTGCTAGTAAAAAAAAAAAAAAGAAGTGTATATATTACTATATTTAGGCCTATGGAAAACTATCATTAATAGTTAAAGATTCCAGCTTTTTTAAGCCTTATACTTCCTTATACTTATCATATGTCTTTAAATCACTTGGAATATAGGTCATGGGTCATATGAGTTATTTTTATGCACTGTAAGAAAAGCAGGGACTTTTCTTACACTGAAAAACATCTTGTGTAGGATTTACTTTGAAACAGTTTCCCTCAGAAATTGCTGGTGAATTATACTCTTAAGTATACTCTTCTTCAATAGTGTTGGGCAGTATGCTCCATAATTATATCGTCCTATCGTCAGCCTGTGAGATCGCAAATAACGATATTATTGTGCTGATGTATTTAATTATTTATTCTTAGTTTCATAGCTGGAGAGTGAACCAACTCCATGGCACGGCTAAAAGCAGCCTAATGTTAGTGTAATCTATCTTTTTATTCAAGTAGCATATGGATGTCATAAAATATTTATATTTATAATAACACTGTAGGCCTAAGTTACTAATTATAATGCTTATATTTCCTCAGTTATTCAAACAGTAGCTACATAAACGCAAAGAACATTTACACCGACTCGCGTTATAATCAGTGAAGCCGTCTACACTGTATGATGAATAAATCTTTTATAGGCTACTTACATCGCACATATATCTGCACTTTGTTGTTTATGATGAGAGAATCTGCGAGGAAGCAATGAACAACCAAACTCTGGTGTTTCAGCGATGACTCATCTGAACGCCTCTGATTCCGTTCAGAAGCTCAACATAATCGTGTGTGATTGGTTTTATAAAATGGATAGTTTCCGGTCCTTGATTCTGATTGGTTGAGCCAAGTTCGAAGCTGTTGTAAATTACTCTACAAACACACACCTTTGTTTACTTCTGTGTGTTGCTCGGCAGCCACTTTGTTGGAACCACAACCGTTTCTGAGGAACTACATTGTTTGGCGGAAGAATACTGTTTTTATTTATATCATTACACTTTATTTGCTCGGTTTTATTTTGTGAAACCTTACTACGTATATGGAATAACCGTTTTATAAAAGCAATAAGCACCCGTGAAGCCGTGGTTTACAGTGAATTTATAACAGCAAAAGGGCGTTGTAGGTACGACAACCGTTTTATAAAAGCAATAAGCCCCGTGAAGCCGTGGTTTACAGTGAATTTATAACAGCAAAAGGGCGTTGTAGGTACGACAACCGTTTTATAAAAGCAATAAGCCCCGTGAAGCCGTGGTTTACAGTGAATTTATAACAGCAAAAGGGCGTTGTAGGTACGACAACCGTTTTATAAAAGCAATAAGCCCCGTGAAGCCGTGGTTTACAGTGAATTTATAACAGCAAAAGGGCGTTGTCTCTAAATGTATATTTATGGGGAAATAAGTCAAATAATATGAAAGAATAACAATTCTTGGCATGGGAAAAGTGTTGCCCATCTTGGGTAATACTAAGAATTTGGCGCCCTCTGGTGAACATTTTTCCAAATGTATTGGCCTATTTATTTATTTATTTATTTTCATAGCTGTGGTCCTTTCTAAACAATTTAAATTAAATTCTAATTCACTTTCCAAATGACTTGATTCAAGAGCGACCCGATAATCACTAAAAACAATCTTAACATGAGCGTAAACTTAAAAATATGCATTTATTCAAAAATAAGTCACAGAAACAAACATACGATAGACTGAACAATTTGGTGTAGTATTTTCTTTGAAACGATTTTCATTGACATTGCTAGTAAATTTCCCAAATAATTACAAAGAAACGGCAAGTAATGCACTGAATTAAATGAAATTTTCAAGTACAAAAACTGAAATAGTATTATCTATTTTTACAGTGTATGATCTGATCACAAAACAATGATATTTAAGGCCTAGAGAAAATCTCTTATGATATATTCAAGTGGGAAAAAAATCAGGCATCCCTTTGTTCTACATATACGGCAGACCAACCCTCATGTGTTTGACATCTGGTATCTGATTGAACCATGAACCCATGAGAGTTGTTGAACTGTAATGTTTATGCATGCGCCCTGCCATGTCACCATCTAATAAATTAGACAATCATTTACCAGTGTTCTCCATACTAAATATTTATATACTGCTTGGAGACCGTTTATTGTGTTCATTTTTCACTAACATGAAAATTTTAACACTGTTAGATTTTAACACTAATATTATGCATGATCCTACTCACTATACAGTATGTAAAATAGAATGACCCCTTGTCCTCAGTTATATGTGTTTATCAGCAGAGGTCATAAGTATATAACGTTATTCATGTCTGTTTAACTCAGGACCTTTATACATGTGGTTATAGGCACGTGTGGACAGTTGGCATGGCAAGACTGTTGGACATTTCTCTTGGCATGTCTGCTGCTTGTCCATGTGTGAAGACCTCAGGTCCGGTGTGTGTGGGTAGCAAGGGATCTTCAGACAAAGCTGCTGCATACAAAAGATCAGAATGACAAAAGTGACATTAATAATCCAATAGGCTATATACCTAATGAAGTAATATTGAATTGAAAATGCTTTGAAACTATGTATTGTGAAAAGCGCGATGCAAATCTAAGGCAACTTGTTTCTGCAATGCAAAAAATAAATTCATTCAAAAATGACCTTTTATCTCAAAATACCGACTTGAAATATAAACAATTGTGAGAAAAAAGTCAGAATTGCGAGGTTAACTTGCAATAATGAGAAAAAAGTTGCAATTACTTTTTTAAACTTATTTATTCTGAAACAGAAAACAGAATTACGAGATGAATTACGAGATGTAAACTCGGAATTCCAAGAAAAAAAGTCAAGATAGCGAGAAGTAAATTCAGAATTCTGATAAAAAAAAATTTCACTATGAGATCTAAAAATGTAGAAGTGTGAGATAAAAAGATGTAATTACTTTTTTAATTGTATTGATTTTTTATTTTGTGGCGGAAACAAGCCACAAATTCCATGCAAATATTGATGAATTTAATTGAAGTTAATAAATAATGTAAGACAGCAGAATATGTGCCTATAAATTAGAATTCCATGTAAACAAAGTACAAAAAGTAGTGTATATATTACTATATTTAGGCCTATGGAAAACTATCATTAATAGTTAAAGATTCCAGCTTTTTTAAGCCTTATACTTCCTTATACTTATCATATGTCTTTAAATCACTTGGAATATAGGTCATGGGTCATATGAGTTATTTTTATGCACTGTAAGAAAAGCAGGGACTTTTCTTACACTGAAAAACATCTTGTGTAGGATTTACTTTGAAACAGTTTCCCTCAGAAATTGCTGGTGAATTATACTCTTAAGTATACTCTTCTTCAATAGTGTTGGGCAGTATGCTCCATAATTATATCGTCCTATCGTCAGCCTGTGAGATCGCAAATAACGATATTATTGTGCTGATGTATTTAATTATTTATTCTTAGTTTCATAGCTGGAGAGTGAACCAACTCCATGGCACGGCTAAAAGCAGCCTAATGTTAGTGTAATCTATCTTTTTATTCAAGTAGCATATGGATGTCATAAAATATTTATATTTATAATAACACTGTAGGCCTAAGTTACTAATTATAATGCTTATATTTCCTCAGTTATTCAAACAGTAGCTACATAAACGCAAAGAACATTTACACCGACTCGCGTTATAATCAGTGAAGCCGTCTACACTGTATGATGAATAAATCTTTTATAGGCTACTTACATCGCACATATATCTGCACTTTGTTGTTTATGATGAGAGAATCTGCGAGGAAGCAATGAACAACCAAACTCTGGTGTTTCAGCGATGACTCATCTGAACGCCTCTGATTCCGTTCAGAAGCTCAACATAATCGTGTGTGATTGGTTTTATAAAATGGATAGTTTCCGGTCCTTGATTCTGATTGGTTGAGCCAAGTTCGAAGCTGTTGTAAATTACTCTACAAACACACACCTTTGTTTACTTCTGTGTGTTGCTCGGCAGCCACTTTGTTGGAACCACAACCGTTTCTGAGGAACTACATTGTTTGGCGGAAGAATACTGTTTTTATTTATATCATTACACTTTATTTGCTCGGTTTTATTTTGTGAAACCTTACTACGTATATGGAATAACCGTTTTATAAAAGCAATAAGCACCCGTGAAGCCGTGGTTTACAGTGAATTTATAACAGCAAAAGGGCGTTGTAGGTACGACAACCGTTTTATAAAAGCAATAAGCCCCGTGAAGCCGTGGTTTACAGTGAATTTATAACAGCAAAAGGGCGTTGTTCGGTACGACGCGAAGAGGACGTATATGGAATAACCGTTTTATAAAAGTAATAAGCCCCGTGAAGCCGTGGTTTACAGTGAAATTATAACAGCTAAGGGGGTTGTATGCACTCCGCTTCGCGTCGTACCTAACAACGCCCCTTAGCTGTTATAAATTCACTGTAAACCACGGCTTCTTGGGGTTTATTGCTTTAATAACGCACGACACTGTAAAAACCCGGAAAAAGAATTATGATGGAACAAATAAGCCCTAATATTAATTAGATAATAATACTAGCCTGATAACAATAATAATAAAAATATAATAATCGTCTTGCTTTCGTCAAAGGCATCAGCCACAGGCGATATCTCTATCGTCGATACACAATGCTATATTATACTATCGTCTATCGGCACAACCCTACTCTGCAAGAAACATGGAATTAAACATGCAATTTTGAAGTAAAAAGACTGAAATGGTATTTTCTTGTAAAATGTACTCCAGTAATATTTGTTTTATCTATGGAACATCTTCGAAAAAATATTTGTTTACAGCATGATGTTCAATTTGACTGTTTGGGAGAAGCTCCTGGGAACTGCTTTCATCGTGTGGAAAACAGCAGCATGGACATGGAGGTAGAAAAAGTCTTATGCATTTAATACGACATAGACTGTTGATTTTTGGGTGAACTATCCCTTTAAACTCTATAGGACTGAAAGCTGGACTACCTGTGCTTGAGATACTCACAGGAGGGTACAGGAAGGATCACGGATGTGAAGTTAGGCATTAGGATATGCTCCGTCAGTATTCCTCTGGAGAGGACAGACTCTGCAGCTGTGGTGAATATAAGTGGCTCAGGATTTGACTCTACAGAAAGGCAAAAAAAAAAAAAAAGTTACTGTTTTATTCCATTTCCAACCTGTTCATACTTTAACTGCAGGTAAGTCAGAAAGAGCCCCCATTCCCTCAGAGAACTAATGGTGGGTCTTATCTAAAGCCCGAGAGCTAGACTGAGACAGATGGACTCTGGACTGAGATCTCCTATGGAATCTTAACCAGCTCTGAGTTCACTGAAGTTTATATGCTATGTCTCTGGACCAACACTGCTCATCTAATTCTAAGAGTTTATATACTGATCCTAAATCAGCAGTATATGGCAACCCAGAGGAACATTTTATAGTTCAGGAGAGTTTATTGAATTCTCAGCTATCTTAGACTTTTGATCGACATTTGGTCTCATATGTTCCTCCTAAAATTCCTTGTGAAAAAAATAAACATAGAGGAGAAACTATTTTTGACATACACTATGAATATAAAGCACTGGAAAAAAAATATTAATTTAATTTACTAAAGTTTTTTAAGGTAAGTGGTTGCAATCAGTTGATTTTAGCTACATTTAAATAAACAAATTTAGTTGACTAACTTTAATTTTTTTTAAATGTAGCTAAAATAAATTGTTTGCAACCACTTACCTTCAAAAATGTAGTATACTTTTTTTTAAGTGTATTGAGCTTTTAAACAGAGTTCTTATGCAAATAATATACTTTAAAAGAATATACTTGAGTGCAGATTAACTATAAGGTTTTCAGACACAATTTCCATGCACTGTAAAAAAAAAAAGATACAAATTTTTTAAAAGTAAAATCGGAGCATGTTTTAGAAGAAAATAGTATTTAAGTTTTTTGTACTTTAAAATGTTTGTTAAATTTACTAACAATTTCAGAGAGAAAATACACCATTTTTTTTAAATGACGGTCACTTCCTGGTTAAGAATGTCATCAAGGCTTTTGTAAGGTAGCAGGATGGAAATTATTTACACAGGTACCACATACTGTATAAAATAATTTGCAATTGAAATTTTCAAGAAAATGTATTTTGTTTAAATTACAGAAAAAATTGCCAAAATATGTTTGTAATATATGCTAAATATAACAGTAAAGCTCAATGAAATATATTTTTGAAATTATAATATTGAAATATATGTAGTTTCTATCTCCATATGCCAGAATCAAAAATCATAGATTTATAATGATTAAATAATTTTTTATTTATTTTTTTGTGCAATGTTCACGTGTTATTTCTTCACACATTACAGACAACAAATAATATTTTTCTTCAAATGTGACGAAATCTATTTACATATATATATATTTGTGATCAAATATTTTGCAACATACTGTAGCAAATATATTTTTGGGCTAACATATATTTATATTATATATATTTATACTAGCAAAAAGATTTTTATAAAAAAAAAAAAATATATATATATATATATATATATATATATATATGAAGATTTTTTGAATACTTCCAAAAAAAAGATAAAAACCCGTAATATTTTACATTTTAGTTTTTCATGTTAGATCGTAGCACATGGGTACAAAAATGGCAACCTCTGCTAAAACCAAAATAAATTAAACAAAGCAAATCTTACTGACCAACCTGGCTCCACTCTTATAATCAGACCTCCAGGCCAACAGGCAGGAAAGTCTATAACTCAACAATCCTCACCAGCACGCCCCAGATATTAATAGATCCCCATAAAACATCATGAAACCAAGAGAGACAGTACAAGCAAAGAGTGCCAGGAACAAGTGCAGACGCTCCTGGCACAGACAGAGTGTTTGACTGGGAACACAGCAATGATCCCTGACTAACCTGGGGCGAAGAAGACGATGGTTTTGAGACAGACAAATTCAGTGTCTGTGATGTTCAGCTCTTTCAGGGGTCTCACCAGCTCTTCCAGGATACGAGTGGCTACCTTGGACATCTCCTCCTCGGTGCCTCGAACAGGAATGATGAAGTCGTTTCCTGTACAAACACGGTATAATGACAAATCATGCTCACATTAAGGTTGCAACTTTCGATACCTTGTGAGCTCTGTAACTTAAAAAAAAAAGTTTTTTAAAGCAAGTATTTGTATGAATTGCAGGTACTTAAAATTGATCAATTATACATTTTATAACATTTACTCAGTGACAATAAAGTGAACAAGAAGACAATGTAAATGAATGGGTGTAAATGAAGTCTCGAAATCAATGTTATTTTAGTATCATTAAGATACTATTATAGTTTTTTTTGTTTAATATTTTAAATTATTAGTATTTTTAGTTTTCATTTTAATTTTAGTTGAAGTTTTCATAATTTTGCTGTGTGTTTTTATTTTAAAATATATTAATATTTAAAAAAATATACATTTATTATTTTAAATTTTAATTAAATTGTATATATTTTTTATTTCGGTTATTTTAGTACATCAAGCTAAACTAAATAAACTAATTGGCAACTAGCTGAAATCAAATATGAAATGTTTTTATTTATTCATAATAAAATATTACATTTATTTTACTTTATTTCATTTTTATTTTAAATGAGTTAAAAACAAAAATAACAAAAAAAACTTTAAAAAAGTTTTAGTTAAATAATAACTCTGCTTGAAAACTGATTGTTTTTATAGGGTTTTATAGGCCTTTATCTCTTTTTTTTTCAACTCAGCAAATTTCTTCATGTAATTCCAATTCAACTTCCTGTGCACAATTCCAACCGTGCAATTTATTTCCTGGTAAGTGTAAATTCCCCTTTGCAGCCAATTTCATTGGTCAGCTGCATCATACAGTCACCTTTCGAGAATAGTTCACTAGTGTTTGAGGTAAAAAAACGAATATGATTTCCATTTTTTTAAATAGTAAGTTTAATTTGTGTGTTTGAATCATTTATCTAATGCATACAATATGATTGGGACATGAAAAATGTAGTGCAAACAGGAATGGCCTGTTTTCAAGTGAACCCAACCCAGCCACCCGCTCACCCAGCAGGATGATGCCATTGTAGGGAAGTGAACGTCGTGCCACCCCTAAGATGAGGTGCTCAGCGGAGTGAGCTCTTAACAGTGCCACCTGCACACACACACACACGCACACACACAGGTTTACATTTGTGAAAAGTGGGGACATCCCATAGGCGTAATGGTTTTTATACTGTACAGACCGTATATTCTATTGCCCTTCACCAACCCTACCCCTAAACCTACCCCTCACAGGAAACTTTCTGCTATTTCAGATTTTCAATACACTCCATTCTGTGTGATTTATAAGCGTTTTGAAAAGTGGGGACATGGGGTAATGTCCTGAAAAGTCACCTTCTCCTTGTAATACCTATGTCATACCTTTGTCATTATACAAATTTATGTCCTCATTTGTCACAAAAATGCGTACACACACACACACACACACACACACACACACATCAACACACTCATAGACAGGAAGTGACAGCTCGTGATCAAACAAACACAGTCAGGAACAGGCCTACCCTGTCATCCACCGAGAGCACACAGAACTCAGGGATGCGCTTCGCCCATTCCACTAGGAGGAGTAGCTGCTGTTTCATGGATTCACACACATCTCCAACGCCGGCTAGCTTCTTGGTGTTGATGTCCCTCATGGGATTCTGGTTCTGCAGATGGCAGAATGACTCTGCTTAATATAAATAGTTCAATTACAGTTACATTTGCATTTGTGCATTTCCCAGAAGCCTTTATCCAAAGCGACTGACAACAGAGAAACATAAGCAATTTGTCTCAGAGTGAGCAGTATTTGCAGTATGCAATGGCACATTTATTAGAAAGCTAGATTAGGACACAAGCTAGAGCAGAGGAGAAATTCAGAGGAGAGAAAGTGGTTTGCAAGTGCATTGGTTTAGGGCTGTGGAGTGTGCTTTCAGCTGCTTCTTAAAAGCTGTAATGGTTTCAGGAGGTTTGGAGGTTGGCAGCTCTTTCCACCAGAGAGGAGCAGAGAGGGTGAAGGTTCTGGAAAGTGATCTTGTGCCTCATTGTAAAGAAACACCAAGCTGAAGATGAAAATGGGCCAGCATGAAAATATTTTTATAACATGATTCGAGCTCAAGAAGCAAAATGTACGAGGCAAAGCTGTGGTTCTGATTCTTTTTTAGATGTATTATCCAAGACTGTAAGGTTCTTCCAAAAAACAAAAAACAAACAAACAAAAAAAAACACTTGTTTTGACAGATTGATTTTCAATTGTTTTATCTTATTTTCATGCTTGTTTTGTCTTATTTTAACCTTTGTGCAGTGTTGAAAATCTGAAACTCATTGCGTCCTTGTCAGAAATGACTGACCTGCTTTTTAAATCTCTCATTATACTGTCTGTATTATAACCAAATCTTACATTCAATATTTTAAACCTGTTTTCTTTCAATTAGCACAGTTTTTCTGTCTTTTTAAAAATGATTTATCATAGTTGTTGAGTGAAAAAAGATTTATTGGTGGCTAATTTTGTCAATGCTAACTCAAAAACCAAGGTCCATACATTCAGATCACTGAGATCTGTGACCAATCAGTTCCAAAAGGAAATCCAAAATCTGTGTTAATTGAAAGAAAACAAGTTGATCAAAGGATTGAATCCAGGATATAATGCTGGGTTAAATATAACCCAGCGCTGGGTTAAAAAGAGACAAACTCAGCCATTGGGTTGTTTTGACCCAGTGGCTGGGTTCAAAACAACCCAACCACTGGTTCAAAACAACCCAACCGCTGGGTCAAAACAACCCAATAGCTGAGTTCAAAACAACCCAACCGCTGGGTCAAAACAACACAATAGCTGGGTTCAAAACAACACAATAGCTGGGTCAAAACAACCCAACCGCTGGGTCAAAACAACCCAATAGCTGGGTTCAAAACAACCCAACCGCTGGTTCAAAACAACCCAACCGCTGGTTCAAAACAATCCAACCGCTGGGTCAAAACAACACAATAGCTAGGTTCAAAACAACACAATAGCTGGGTCAAAACAACACAGTAGCTGGGTTTGTCCCTTTTTAACCCAGTGCTGGGTTTTATTTAACCCAGCATATTTTAGAGTTCCAACCGCTGGGTCAAAACAACACAATAGCTAGGTTCAAAACAACACAATAGCTGGGTCAAAACAACCCAATAGCTGGGTTCAAAACACCCCAACCGCTGGTTCAAAACAACCCAACCGCTGGGTCAAAACAACCCAATAGCTGAGTTCAAAACAACCCAACCGCTGGGTCAAAACAACCCAATAGCTGAGTTCAAAACAACCCAACCGCTGGGTCAAAACAACCCAATAGCTGAGTTCAAAACAACCCAACCGCTGGGTCAAAACAACCCAATAGCTGAGTTCAAAACAACCCAACCGCTGGGTCAAAACAACCCAATAGCTGGGTTCAAAACAACCCAACCGCTGGTTCAAAACAATCCAACCGCTGGGTCAAAACAACACAATAGCTAGGTTCAAAACAACACAATAGCTGGGTCAAAACAACACAGTAGCTGGGTTTGTCCCTTTTTAACCCAGTGCTGGGTTTTATTTAACCCAGCATATTTTAGAGTATAATAATATAGCACATCAAGATATTTATAAACAATTTTTTTGTAGGCTTTGCATCCCCAAAATTCCCTAAAAAGTCCAATGCACCAACTATTTTGGAAAAAAGATAACCTTCTCCAGATGAAAATGACCCGAACACAACATGAGGGTCAAACCAATTGAAGCCATTCGGAGGTCAAATGCCCCCAAATAACTGCCTCACTTAAATCATTGTTTAGGGTTTATACTGTTCACTCTTAAAGGTATATTGTGTAAGAAAAGGATATTGTTTACAAATGTGAATATTTTGAAAGTAAGTTAGGCAAGAAAGTTCACCTGATGAATGTAAGCCTCTGCCTGCATCAGCACATCAATGGTGAGAGTCCTGGCGCCTTGACCTTCTCTACGACAGCTTATGTAACCCAGCATATTTTAGAGTATAATAATATAGCACATCAAGATATTTATAAACAATTTTTTTGTAGGCTTTGCATCCCCAAAATTCCCTAAAAAGTCCAATGCACCAACTATTTTGGAAAAAAGATAACCTTCTCCAGATGAAAATGACCCGAACACAACATGAGGGTCAAACCAATTGAAGCCATTCGGAGGTCAAATGCCCCCAAATAACTGCCTCACTTAAATCATTGTTTAGGGTTTATACTGTTCACTCTTAAAGGTATATTGTGTAAGAAAAGGATATTGTTTACAAATGTGAATATTTTGAAAGTAAGTTAGGCAAGAAAGTTCACCTGATGAATGTAAGCCTCTGCCTGCATCAGCACATCAATGGTGAGAGTCCTGGCGCCTTGACCTTCTCTACGACAGCTGATACGGTCACGCTCATTCTGAACAGCTAAGAGACACAAACAAAGAGGAAAATAAAACCAACTTTCTTGTATATATATACACACTACCGTGTTATGAGGATCAGTAAGACTTGTAATGTTTTTAAAGAGTCTCTTATGCTCATCAAGGCTGCATTTATTTGATCAAAAATACAGAAAAAAACTGTAATGTTATTACAATATAAAATAATGGTTTCTATTTTAATATACTTTAAAATATAATTTATTTCTGTGATGCAAAGCTGAATTTCCATCAGCCATTACTCCAGTATAAAGTGTCACATGATCCTTAAGAAATCATTCTAATATGCTGATTTATTATTAGAATTATCAATGTTGGCAACAGTTGTGCTGCTTAATATTTTTTTGGAAACTGCGATACTTTTTTCCGGATTCTTTGATGAATAAAAAGTTAAGAACAGCATTTATTCAAAATATAAATATTTTCTAACAATATAAATCTTTGCTATCACTTCTTAACAATTTAACACATCCGTGCTGAATAAAAGTTTTAATTTCTTTCAAAAAAAGAAAGAATAAAAAT
>NW_015505955.1:691316-698640 GCF_001515645.1 Sinocyclocheilus grahami
ATGCTGAAAATTCAGCTTTGCATCACAGGAATAAATTAGATTTGAATGTATATTAAAATAGAAAAACGTTATTTTACATCATAATAATATTTCACAATATTAATTTTTTCCCTGTATTTTTAATCAAATAAATGCAGCCTTGATAAGCATAAGAAACTCCTGTAAAAAACATTTAAAATGGTTCTGATCCCAAACTTTGGACCGGTAGTGTGTGTGTGTATATATATATATATATATATATATATATATATTTATAAAAAATGTTTTTTTATATTAATATACATTTTATAAAATGTGCTTATTTCCATTAAGATGCAATTGAGTGTCTTAAAACGTTACATTCAGTTCACACTTATTCATTTGCAAATTTGAAGTATGCCAAAGTATACTTCTTTTTTTTACAAGGGCAATTAGTGCATTTATACAGTTAGCTATACACTTTTTGTGGACTTTTTGTTAGCTATACTGTATTTCTGTATTTCTGTATTACTGTATTTCTGGAGCTGTGTTAATTATTACATGGACACAGCTTCATCCCGCTGAGAGCTCAAGCTCTATTCTATAGATGGAAAGAACACTGTGAAACTTGGCATTTTAAAACAATATTTGATGAGATGGCTTAGACTCATGGCTCCGAACAACACCTTTATAAAGTTTTAATCATTGGCCCAGATATTTTATATTGTTTCTTTGCTTTTCACCTTGAGAGTATATTAAAATTGATATGATGGTTTTGGGAATTGCCTTATTGTAATAGTTTGAGTCCACCCAGTTGTTCAATATCTTTAATTCAGAGAGAGATGCAGACATTCACAAGTATTGGGATAAGTCCAATAACTCAATTAGTTTATATGCAGGCCTAGTCCAGATCCGTGACCTTGAAGAAACTCTTTAAATTCTGCATCATAAACTAAAAGGAAATGGACTCAGGCTTTTACCTTCTTTCCTCATGC
Source organism: Sinocyclocheilus grahami (assembly GCF_001515645.1). Taxonomy (NCBI): domain Eukaryota; kingdom Metazoa; phylum Chordata; class Actinopteri; order Cypriniformes; family Cyprinidae; genus Sinocyclocheilus; species Sinocyclocheilus grahami. Next base: position 692,270 of record NW_015505955.1, read on the forward strand.
CGGCTCTGAAGCACTTTCGAAGTCTGCAGTATCGACATTGGTTTCTTTTGTCTTTGTCCACCACACACTGCCTGCTGAACCTTCACACACAGAGACAGAAGTACATAGGAGACTACGATTCTCACATTTGAAGAGATCCAGTGAAACACTCCAGGTCATGCTCTTACGCGTTCTGATGAAGGTGGTCACAGATCACAGATCATTTTTTTTATAGGACACAGACACTGTGATCATTTATAGATGGGCTCCAGCCACAAAGACAATATATCAGTCAACTCCTGTGGAAATGTGAAATAAGATTTCTGCTGTATAAGCTGGGCTGTGATGTTGTACAGGATTGTATAGCCTATATAGAATACAAATGTATATTGTCTGCATTTGAAACACTAATTATTAATTTCATGAACTATTTCTGTAAATTCTATAAAATTCATATTAAATATAAAAATGCTAACTGTATTTTGTAAATGATATTTAGTGTATGATACAATGTAGTTTTTTAATTTAATTTTCTTTTCTTTCTAAAGTTATTTTAGTATTATTTATATAATGTCATATTTTTTTATAAACGTTTTGAATTAGCTTTTATTTTTATATTTTCAGCTTTTATCTTCATTTTATTTGTATTTTTTAGTAATTGTGTTTTTCTCATTTCTATTAGTTTTTTCATTTTATTTTTCCAGTGTTATTTTTTTATTTATTTCCAGTTTGGAATTTTAGCCTTTCATCTTTTATTTCAGTTAGTCACCATTTCAACTAAATTTGTGTTTTAATTTAATGTTTAATGTTTTGTGTTTCTTCTAATATTTCTACTTTATGCTATTCCAGCTTTATTTTAATTAACAAATATATTTTAGTTAATGATAATAACCCTGGTATATTGTATTTTCAATCCTATGTTTCACCGTTTATGGGATCCTACGCTGGCTTTCATTGTGCTTTCAGTGAGCATTAATTAACAAGCAGTGTCTGAAAAGTCATTTGTCTCTAACGTGAACTGTAAAACCCTACTACATTGCTTACTGCTTTGAATAACAACAATCCATAGAGGCCATACTAGCATGTTTAGAGATGAATTAAAAGTGATTTGTAAGTGTATTAAGCACATATAGTGGATAGTTGTGAATCTGATGGTGAGTTTTCACCTGCATGTGTAGGCATGGTTCTTGCGCACACTCCTCCTGAAGAAGCCCTTGCAGCCATCGCAGCTGGATGCACCGTAGTGTTTCCCTGTAGCTCTGTCTGCGCAGATAGCACAGAGATTCATGCTGCTCAGCTGCGGCGCAGCCACTGGTACTGATATAGGCACATGTCCTGGAATTAGTGGCTCTTCATTGGAAAAATAATGGACAAAACAGAATTTGACATCTGTAGCATCAAATTGACATTATAGATACTACCCGTTTTTTAAATACTTTTGACAGAAGTCTCTTATGCTCACCAAGGTTGAATTTATTTGATAAAAAAATCAGTAAAAACAGTAATATTGTGAAATATCATTACAATTTAAAATAACTGTTTTCTATTTTAATATATTTTAAAATGTATTTTATTCCTGTGATGCAAAGCTGAATTTTCAGCATCATTTAACCAGTCTTCAGTATCACACGATCCTTCAGAAATCATAATAATATGCTGATTTGCTGCTCAGAAAAAAATGTCTTATTATCATCACAGCAGAAAACAGTTGTGCTGCTTAATATTTTTGAGGAAATGGTGATATATATTTTTTTCATTCTTACATATGCATATACATATACATATACAGTACATATAAATGTTAGGGCTGTCAGTAGATTAAAAATGTTAATCTAATTAATTACATGTTGCAATCTAATTAATCGCAAAATCAATTTGACTGTGAAAATACCCACAAAAGATTATTTAAAGCTATTTTTGTGTTAAATGAGAAAGTATCAATTAGACATTACAAATTGTAGCTTTACAAAGAAATATTTCATTTGATTCAACATAAAATGTATTACACATAAACATTTAGGCTACAACGGCCTAACATAAACAGTGGAACACAAAAGAAGATAATATGGAGAAACAACTCGGTATTTTTTATTCAATAAAATGAAAGTCATTTGTAACCAGAACAGCTTTGTTACCAACAGTCTTCAAAAATACCTTCTTTTATATTCCACAAAAGATAGGTTTGAAACGACATGAGGGTGAGTAAATAATGACAGAATGTATATATATTTTTTGGGTGAACTATCCCTTTAATGTTATTATTATAATTATAATTATTTTTATTTGTAATGAAATTATACTCTAAATAAGAAACAAAATCTGCCAGCAGGCTGCCAGTAAATGTCTTTATGAGTCATTCATTCATTCGATTCAAACAGCTGATTCATTCAGGAATGAAGTAAATGGAGATGGTTGGATCCAGATCCAACTCCTCCCACCTTACATATACCTGAAACCTACCCGTCTCCACCCCCTGATTCCTAAACCTGCCAATCTCCACCCCCTAGATGTGGATCAAACCACACCCCCTGGATCTTGTGTTCTGCAGTGAGGGGCTACTGCATGAATGGGCCTTTGAATCATTTATTGACAAGATTCGTTCAAAACGCGGATTCATTCAGAAATTAAACACCGCTGGTTTGCTCGGAGACGTGCAACAATTCTATTATGGCTTTAAAGGTATGTTCTCTGCAAAATTGTGCAAAACACATAATATTGTATTTAAAATATTATGCAATATCAACTTCTTATTTACTGAACTGTTGTATAAAATCACATTTGCACTAGTGGTATTTGGATATAAAACTGTATTGCTTATCACAAAAACCGATTTGGACCGATATCTTGAATTTAACTGCATTTATGGAGATGTTGCCCTGCATCATATTTGTCAACAGTCAGCTGTATGAAATGTAAGATGACGTAGAGGTCTGGGGGCGGGGCCAGTGCGTTAGCTGCGTTAAAATATTTTAATCGCGTTATTTTTCATAACTAATTCATTAAGTTAATGCGTTAAACTGACAGTCCTAATAAATATATATGTATATAGTCTCGTCAACACATGTTAAATGTACTTACTATTATAATAACAATAAATTATGCATAATTACATGCAAGTCAAACCCTAACTCTAACCCTGACCATATAGTAAGTACATGTAGTTAATTAATATTTCTCAGCACTTAAATGTATAATTACACTGTAACAAGGACACCTTATAAAGTGTAACCCATTTTATCATTAATAAGCATAACCATCATTAAGTCATTTTAACTTTAAACAGTCACTCCTGGCCTTAATCCTTAATAATGCATAATAATGCTTCCTCCATTGAAAAAGTATATTAAAGTATATAAAAGCATATTTCTCTCCTGATTCAGACGAGACGACCTTTTCACTGGAGAAGGCAATATTATGGGTAGAGGACTTTCTACTGTTTTAGCAGAAAGTTATAAATGTCTTAATAATGGACTTGTTTCTTACAAAGACGCAGCTTTTCACTTTAAAAGATGTTAGTTGATGGACTGGAGTGGTGTGGATTGTTTGTGGATTATTGTGATGTTTTTATCAGCTGTTTTGACTCTCATTCTGACGGCACCCATTCACTGCTGAGGATCCATTGATGAGCAAGTGATGTAAGGCTATTCTGCAAATCTGTTCTAAAGAAGCTACAAACTACATCTTGGATGGCCTGAGGTTGAGTAAAATGTCAGAATTTTTTATTAACCTTTATCAACTATACACAAGATTGCAAAATACATTTGAGAAAAAGAAATACTAATAATTGTCAGTCCCCCTGTTGCAGATCCCTGACGTAAATCATTGCAATTCCAACTCAGCGGAGGAAACGTGTCCAATCACCCAGTGGATTATCCGCCCGGCGTCAGAGTGTCTGTACTTATTACTTTGTGAAAGAGAAACTCCATTTAATTAAACAGGTCAGTGAAAAGAATCAGTCTACTGCTATTTCCCAGGTAATTTCGCAGTGTTAGCTAAAATGTAATTCAATTCCCTCATGTGCTGCATTAAATTGCGCTCAGAATTTGATTGCCACCAGTTTGCATCCCAAGCCAGTGAACGTCACATCTTCACTTAGGCGACGCAGGAATAAAGCCTAATGTATGCAAATAATACACTCCGCACTTTAAAGCCACTCAGAGAGGTAATATGCTCTAGCATACAGAACGCCTCTAGGTTCAAAGGGCAGTTATATTGCATTAAGAGTCTACAATGCTTCTGGCACCCACGCATGTGTGCTTTGGTAAGATGGACCCAGTATGTCTGAATCAGCAGCGCTTCTAATGATTAAAGAAAATGAGATTATAATGGGAAGCAGGAACAGGTTGAAGTGGTGCACATAGGCTTTTGAAAAGTCCTCTTATGACCAGACAGTAATTGAAATAGCAGCATCTCATGCTGTAGGAACTAATGTCATTGCGAAGTTACCTTTTAGTGCCCTGCTCTGTGAGCAAATGGCCTAAACACTCAAGTATGGAAGAGTTTAAAAAGGAGAGTGGTTAAACACATGCTCTACTTGGCTTGCATTGCAGTTCTCCATGTTCATTGGCAGCAGACATGCATACAAATGCTGACAGACCGCCTTTAAACATTTATCTTTGTGTTTATGTTTTAACTCAACCGTACATGTAGTGTATATGCAACTCAAATGCAATATCAATCATATTCAAACAAGCCTCCCCTGCTGAAAAGACCAACTTTGCTGGTCAACAGCATAAATTGTGTTTTGGAAGCTGGGCTGGCGAATGGGATGCTACTGCTGCTCCTCTGTGGGATTGTTAACTAGGTCAGTGAAGTTACACTTGTTTTTTGTTTTATCTATCAATTTATCTCCATTTCATTTCAAGAATGTCAGGGTGAGACAAATGTCTCGTTATCATAATGAAGAAAATGAATGAATGAGGAATGAAAAGAATGAGGAAAAAAAAAAAATTCTCTTTAGCCACATTCAAATTGTATCACATTTCAAGTAATATACAATACGATTAACTTGAGCCCCTTCAACAAAGAATTGCATTAACTATCAACACAGTCAATAAGAATGCAATTGAGTGCCTTTTTAAAGGCTCAGTCAGTAAGTTTTTGTTTATGTACCATTGATGATAGCTTACAAATATTACTGAAATTTTAATAATGTTAGAAGTCTTTCTCCTGACACTATTCAGCCCAATAACAAAAAAAGCTATTTAAAAGAGGGAACAGATAATAAAATAAAAATAAAAAGCATTAGGACTGAATGTAATCATTTTATTTTTACAAATTATAAAAAGTTATATGTCAGGCTGCATATTACTTTTTTAGAAGAGAAAGATCCATCATTCTTTGCTGTAATGGGATTTCCTCGGTGAGCATCGCTCCTTCTCTAAATGTCAGGCTAGGCCGTGGGTCCGACCTCCCCCAACACACGACAACACACACAGACCACGCTTTAGATGATTGATAGCTCATAAAAACCTGTCAGTCATAGCACAGCTGAGCAGTGTGCCATGGTCCCCAAGAAAGTTATTGCGGCTTCATACTGAGGAAAAAATCAGCAGTTGGAATTCTATTGACAAATCAGATTTTTTTTTTTAGGTTATGATTATTAGTACATTTAGTTCTGGAAATTCATTCATTCATTCATTCAGTTGTATTCTATTTTATCTTTTATTTTTTATTTTATGGTATGGCCTGATATGGTTTTTACCTATGATCACTAGGTGGAGACAAAGTACAGAGTATACATCAATACATCACTTACATTTTTTTTTGAAGAGCACTCACAGAACAAATGCCAGACCTAAAACCATATGTAGCTCTTTATGGAGAAACAGCATGAAACATGTCTTACCATTACAAGAAGAAAAAGTCTCCGGCAGATACCAAAAGTTCAGATTGCAGTGCTCTATTCTATGCCTTAAGTGCCTAAAATAAGTGGCTCACCTGTCTTAAATCTGAATGCCTATACAGCCAGTGTAAGGCTCTGTCAGTGCAGCAGAATTTACTCCTCACAGGTGCACTAGAGGCAGCTCTACCTGTCTGCATGTGTGGACTGAAGAGTGATTGATGGGTGAGAGCAGCTGTATTTCAGACTCAGTGCCTGTGCAGTTTGGAAAGGTAAAGTGTGGAGAGCAGCAAAATTGGACTTGGCTGTTGCTCAGTGCTGTCACAACCTTGCCTGTAATGTGGCTAGGGCTATTAACCAAACATAAATAATGATGGCTCTGGTGCTTTGTAGCAGCCTGGCATCTGAAACTCTTTCTTTTTCAAATCTTTTGTTTGGTGGAGTCAAATTAAGTTATGCTTTTAAATATATAAAGGCTTATACTGTATATATATATGTATATATATATATATATATATATATATATATATATATATATATATATAGCAGA
>NW_015505955.1:698727-699468 GCF_001515645.1 Sinocyclocheilus grahami
TATATATATTTAGCAGACTGTGTTTAACACACACAAGAGTGATTATCAGGTCAACCCATAGAAGTATAGAAATTCTACACTGATTTAAAAAAAATAAAAACTGCGCTGGTATCGGATCGGATCGGAATTGGCCGATACTCAGAATTTTTGGTATCGGATCTGTTCTGAAAAAAATGGTATCGTTGCATCCCTAATATATATACATTTTTTAAAATTAATTATGCTATATATGTATATATGTGGAGAAAAAAAAATGCAAAAAAAAAGGGTAGAAAAGAGTATTTATTTATTTGTTTTTACGAAATATGATCATATTCATTAACTAACAATATCTTTATCACTAAAATAGTAAGTACCTTTGTTATCACTAATTAATAAAACTTATTGAACATGTTTATTGTTAGTTTATGTTCAGATCCATTAAAAATAACAAATACAACTTTTTAGTAATTTTGTTGTGTGCTTTCGTATTTTTTCTTTTTTTCTTTTGTGTTTATAATTATGCATAAATATGTAATCACTAAATAATAAATAATCTATAACTAAGGTAATAAATGCTTTAGATGTATTTTGTCATTGTTGGTTTATATCTATCTATCTATCTATCTATCTATCTATCTATCTATCTATCTATCTATCTATCTATCTATCTATCTATCTATCTATATATATATCTAATCTGTCTGTCTATTGAGTATATATATACATATATATATATATATATATATATATATATATATA
>NW_015505955.1:699513-701138 GCF_001515645.1 Sinocyclocheilus grahami
CACACACACACACACACACACACACACACACACACGCACACGCACACGCACACGCACACACACACACACACACACACACAAATATTTACACATAAAGCTCAGGTTTATGAAAATGATTGGAATGAGCAGAGCTAGAGGTAATCAGGCAGTAGAAAGTATGATTACACTTTGGAGATGTGTCGTGTCCATGCTACATATTTCATACAGACCGCAGTTAATTCTGCAACAGCAATAGCTGAAATAATGCACTGTATCATTACTGGGGCAGTTTCCTAATGGGAAAAATCTGAGCATAAAAATACATGACCAGGAGGTGCAAAATGAGAATTACTTTGTGGTATACAGGACGATGATGCATTGAACCATCTACTCATTAAGTGCTGCACAGTTCAATTATCAACAAAATTGAACCACTCCAAATATTCACTTTATTAGTTAGAGCATCAAGACTTTTAGTTGAAGGGACTTAATGGTTTTTGTGCTTTCCATTTGCTGGCATTTCAGTAATGAAGCTGCAGATTTTTCAGACCAATCATGTTTTGAAGTCCTCTAATATCCACAGCAATCCCAACCATGAACGTGAGCACATGCTTATTGGATGCTAGTAGAAGAGAATATGCATATATGAATTAGAAGCCTGCGAACTTCATGCAAAAAGCCTCTTAGACCTGTATGTTCCTTATTGGAAAAAAAGAAGACGTCTGTAGTTTAATTCCAAAAAACGGAGGGGGGATAAAAAAGCAGCAAAAATGGGTTATAAACACATGGCAGTTGTATGATTTAGTGGAGCAATAAAGAATAGAAAGGTGGCCATTCATCATGGGAGCAAGCTCACCAGGAGAGGACCTGTCATGGACACCGCCAAGTCCGGGAGGCAGTTCAGAGCACATATTCCAAAAACGGGCTCAGACCGATGGCTTTTCCAGACATCTTCAGATGCAGACGAGCTCACTGAGCATTGAGCACTGTCCGCCATTTCTAAGCGGACACAAGGGGAAGATTCCGGGCAGATGGACAAAAGCGTAATATGGACAGCAGTGCAGAGCACTGGTAGGCTGAAGTATACCATAAACCGCATGAAGAAAAGACCCTGCATACATCAGTGGACTGATATGATCCAAAGAAATAACATGTGATTGAAGTAATTACATTTGATTGCATGAGACTTTCAGCAGAGATTTTATAGAATGAACCATAAGTACAGCCATAGATGATGTGCTGTAGTGCAAAGCGAAGGTTCATAAGATATATTGTAATTGCTGTTAATATAAATTATTTATATTTCATTTTTATACATTTTAGCATTTTATATAATTGTATATTTTTATAGAATTATTATGTTGTATAAAATAATATAATAATATACATTATTATATATTGTTGTTAAATACTACTACTACTACTACTACTAATAATACATCTCACTGCATTGCTGAATTCATGAGGTGCAGGAATAAAATATAAATACCTGTATTTATATTTATATATGTGTAAAATATCTATAGATATATGTAAATTCATTCAGTTTTTTAAATTTATTTATTGTTTTATTTACACACACACACACACACACACACACACACACACACACACACACACACACACACACACACACACACATATAT
>NW_015505955.1:701233-705568 GCF_001515645.1 Sinocyclocheilus grahami
CACACACACACACACACACACACACACACACAAACACATATATATACTAACTATAAATGTACTATAATATAAATATGTATTTTTTTATGTCTCTTAGAGTATATGGGTAAAGTATGTATACAATAATTTGTTGATCTATTTTAAAAAACAAAACAGGATGCAATTATCAACATAAAACAGTTTCACAGCCAAATCCAGCACAATCAAATGACGTCTCCAGAGAATATAGTTAAAGACGATACTCTTCCATAAGCATTCTGTTGGATTTTAAGGCCATGACACGCCGTAAATAGGCCATGATCTGAATGGATGTGGTTGTGTGATTACACACATATGCAGTAGACTACCCTGCTTTAAAATGTGAGGTCAAAGTGTCACACATTTATACTGAAAATCGGTATGGCAGTAGTGTTCATTAACTCTTATAAACTTGAGTTCAGTACATGTGGGTGGAACAAACTGCTGTCAGCACAAGGTCATGAATGTTTCCCATGAAGATTCCAGCGGAGATCCCTAACTATTTCCTCTGTCGGAAGCTGTAAAATAGATTTTTTGGTTTTATTTCTTTTTTCCTCCCGTATCCATCCAATGTGCCACTCAGCATGTTTTAACCATTTATTTCGTTTCGCCCACAAGACGTTGTATTTTCTAAATATGGCTATTTGAACTCGTCTTCGTTCCATTTACACCACCATTTACATCAGCTTTCCCCTTCAGTCATTCGTCACTACTTAGTTGCTCTCCAAAACTTGAAAGCCGTTGTCGAAGAGAAATGTGGTTTAGATAGCAGTGCTTTGCTTTTAAGTTTCTGCAGAAAATGTGCAACACCTTGTGCTGACCGAGTATGTCCATAACTGCTAATAAAAGGAAAAACACATGCTGGCTCCTCTGAAGAATTATAAAAAATTCCAGCCATTCAAGGCCTCTACGAAGCAGCTTTTAATTAAAACCACTTGTTCCCGAACTTGTACTTAATGTTTCCCATTAGTCATGTTTGAGGGATTACAGACAGCTCCAATGAAAATCAAAGATTAAATGGAAAATGCAGATGTGCGAACAATGCAGCTTGTTTTATTGTGATCACTGTCGTTTAGTAAGTATAAAAAATTAACTGGGTTTGACAAGGTTTCCTAATTTCTTTTCAATTAATGTTGACTTTGCTTTTTGATGGGGTTACTCGGGTCTGCAAAAGAGGGGGATTATTATAAGAAATTATTTCTATTTATTTTATATATTCAATTAGTTAAAATTACAAATATTCTAGACCCATTTTGGTAAAACTGAAATTAATATATTTCTTGATGATTTCATATGAAAGAAAAAAAAGTGTTCAAAGAAGTCTACTTTAGACATTCTACTAACTATAAGTAACTTTGCAACTACATGTCAACTAGCAGTCATTAATGTATTACTAGACTTTCTGCTTAATATTTGCTTAGACTTTATTTTGATTGTCCCCAACACACATTCTACTGACTAAAAGTAACTTTGCAAGTAGCTACATGTCGACATATTCTACTAACCCTAATCCTAAACATAATGCTAACCTAACAGTCTACTAATAATCTTAGTCTAATGAGAGTTAAATGACCTATAGTTGCAAGTTACTTAAAGTTAGTAGAATGAAAGTAGACTATAAAATATAAAGTGTAACCAGATCAATGCTATTTTTTCAATGCTATTTTTAGTTTAATTTAATTTAATTTAATTTAATTTTATTTTATTTTACAGCCTGATCTCATTGTTTACATGTAGTACGTAACATTTACAGGCTCAAAACATAGCAATTTTGTAACATAATGAAACACTGTAAAAAAAATTCTGTTAATTTTTACGGTAAAGAACCGGCAGCTTTGGTTGCCGGAATTTTACTGTAAAAAATACGGTAGCAACGTTTTAGGTTTTACGGTTTTAACTTAAATTTACAGTTAAATACCGTAATTTCATTAACTGATATAATGTTAATATACCAACCTTATTGAAGAACTGAAATCTGTTTTTCTACCTTTGTAATACACTGATAACCACCAAATGCAGGTGGTGATGAGAAAGTCACGTGATGAACCAAAGCCCATCACAAGCAGCTTTTAAATAATAACATATATAGAAGGTGCTCAGTGTCATTCACACAAACACCAAACACCATCATGGTAACATGGTTACCATGGTTATTCACTGTACATGGTTATTCACTGTAAATTATATAGTCTTTTTCACTTCCAAAAACAGTATACTACCTAATTTTATTTTATTTTATTTTACAGCCTGATCTCATTGTTTACATGTAGTACGTAACATTTACAGGCTCAAAACATAGCAATTTTGTAACATAATGAAACACTGTAAAAAAAATTCTGTTAAATTTTACGGTAAAAAACACGGTAGCAACGTTTTAGGTTTTACGGTTTTAACTTAAATTTACAGTTAAATACCGTAATTTCATTCACTGATATAATGTTAATATACCAACCTTATTGAAGAACTGAAATCTGTTTTTCTACCTTTGTAATACACTGATAACCACCAAATGCAGGTGGTGATGAGAAAGTCACGTGATGAACCAAAGCCCATCACAAGCAGCTTTTAAATAATAACATATATAGAAGGTGCTCAGTGTCATTCACACAAACACCAAACACCATCATGGTAACATGGTTACCATGGTTATTCACTGTACATGGTTATTCACTGTAAATTATATAGTCTTTTTCACTTCCAAAAACAGTATACTACCATAAAATGATTGTCCAATACATGTAATGTCCAATACAGTTTTTCACTGTATGTAGTAGGGGAATTTACCATTGACCATTTAACAGGTTTTTACTGTAGCATTTTTACAGTCTTTTACTGTTAAATTCATGGTCATTTTTTACAGTGAACCTTTAAACCGTAAACATTATGTATTCACAGCTAAACAATGTAAAATATTGACAAATATTCTATATCCTAAATATATTTGTATACATGCACTTTTATAATTTTCTCGAAAGATGAATTGGATTTATAAATCCCTTAAACCTACCACTAGACATACATGTAACCATTTTATAGAGTATAAAAAGAATATAACAGACAGTAATATGCAGGAAAATTACTATTTTAGTAACAATATAGCATTCTTTTTTTTTTGATTGCTAATCCCACTCCTACCTCTAAACCTAACCATAACCATTTCCTAAAAATACAATATGTACAGTACATGAAATCATGTAGTGATGCAACAGAAAAAACATTTTTGGCTCCACAAAAGAAGCTTTCAATTAACAGATTTTAACACAACCACTTTTCTAAAATTCTACAGAACTTTATTCCACTATAAAGAAGCTTCTGCACAATGGAAAGGTTCCGTTGATGTTCATGGAACCTTCAATGCCAATAACGAACCTTCATTTTTAAGAGTGAAAGGAAATAGTTTTGAATTGCTCACAGGGGCTCGAACGCCATTCCTACTCTATTCACATTTAAGATGCTCGGTGACCTTTGACACTTGGGGTTTCCCTGTCGTGTGGATATCCCTGTTGCTCTGCAAATGTTTAAAGGGCAAGTTGAGTCTTGGAGGACGTCTTGGCCCCGTCCATCATTACAGCAGTGCCCTTGGCTGGAGCATCATGTCCGCACATGCTGAACTTGGCTCAGGATCAGTGAGTTGGAAATGCATGCCTGTACATTAATTATACCTCTCACGTACCCACCACTGCGTTAGGTGTATGTCTTTAATTATATACCCCGAGTTTGACCTCTTAGCAACGGAGTGCTTGTTTTCCTCTAAAGTTTTGAGCGACCCCTCTGAGATTGGCAGAACGCGTGTGAAGCGATGCATCAACAGTGTTTTGCTGATTAAAATGCGGAGCGGCATTATTCAACATAAGCGTGTCGGGTGAACTCATCTCAGGAGTTTTGCTCAAAGGGAAAGTGAGTAAAATAAGTTGGAGATGAACTGTAATTCATTTTTAGACTAGACTGTCTGCCAGGCATGGGTAAAATACAAGTGATGTTTAATGGGTTAGTGGTATTATTATTATGAAACTTTACAGAGAAAACTATGAGCAATTTCATTGCGCTGACACTTCTAATTAATGTGTTGTTTGTGTTCTTTAAAGCATCCCAACTCTGCATTCACAGCGGAGGCTGATTTGTGAGGCTGGAAAGAGAAAAGTGTGTGGAGTTGGGGGATTGAGAAGAGAAATGAACCTGTGCGACGGCCTCAGTACAAGGTATGAAAGTAATTATTTTTGGTTTTCAAGATTTGGGCATATTTATGGGGCATTACTGTAGAAGCGGGCTGTTTAATGTTATTTGCAGAGAGCACACATTGTTTTCATCAAGCACATG
>NW_015505955.1:705650-708916 GCF_001515645.1 Sinocyclocheilus grahami
GGTGATGAGAAAGTCACGTGATGAACCAAAGCCCATCACAAGCAGCTTTTAAATAATAACATATATAGAAGGTGCTCAGTGTCATTCACACAAACACCAAACACCATCATGGTAACATGGTTACCATGGTTATTCACTGTACATGGTTATTCACTGTAAATTATATAGTCTTTTTCACTTCCAAAAACAGTATACTACCGTAAAATGATTGTCCAATACATGTAATGTCCAATACAGTTTTTCACTGTATATAGTAGGGGAATTTACCATTGACCATTTAACAGGTTTTTACTGTAGCATTTTTACAGTCTTTTACTGTTAAATTCATGGTCATTTTTTACAGTGAACCTTTAAACCGTAAACATTATGTATTCACAGCTAAACAATGTAAAATATTGACAAATATTCTATATCCTAAATATATTTGTATACATGCACTTTTATAATTTTCTCGAAAGATGAATTGGATTTATAAATCCCTTAAACCTACCACTAGACATACATGTAACCATTTTATAGAGTATAAAAAGAATATAACAGACAGTAATATGCAGGAAAATTACTATTTTAGTAACAATATAGCATTCTTTTTTTTTTGATTGCTAATCCCACTCCTACCTCTAAACCTAACCATAACCATTTCCTAAAAATACAATATGTACAGTACATGAAATCATGTAGTGATGCAACAGAAAAAACATTTTTGGCTCCACAAAAGAAGCTTTCAATTAACAGATTTTAACACAACCACTTTTCTAAAATTCTACAGAACTTTATTCCACTATAAAGAAGCTTCTGCACAATGGAAAGGTTCCGTTGATGTTCATGGAACCTTCAATGCCAATAACGAACCTTCATTTTTAAGAGTGAAAGGAAATAGTTTTGAATTGCTCACAGGGGCTCGAACGCCATTCCTACTCTATTCACATTTAAGATGCTCGGTGACCTTTGACACTTGGGGTTTCCCTGTCGTGTGGATATCCCTGTTGCTCTGCAAATGTTTAAAGGGCAAGTTGAGTCTTGGAGGACGTCTTGGCCCCGTCCATCATTACAGCAGTGCCCTTGGCTGGAGCATCATGTCCGCACATGCTGAACTTGGCTCAGGATCAGTGAGTTGGAAATGCATGCCTGTACATTAATTATACCTCTCACGTACCCACCACTGCGTTAGGTGTATGTCTTTAATTATATACCCCGAGTTTGACCTCTTAGCAACGGAGTGCTTGTTTTCCTCTAAAGTTTTGAGCGACCCCTCTGAGATTGGCAGAACGCGTGTGAAGCGATGCATCAACAGTGTTTTGCTGATTAAAATGCGGAGCGGCATTATTCAACATAAGCGTGTCGGGTGAACTCATCTCAGGAGTTTTGCTCAAAGGGAAAGTGAGTAAAATAAGTTGGAGATGAACTGTAATTCATTTTTAGACTAGACTGTCTGCCAGGCATGGGTAAAATACAAGTGATGTTTAATGGGTTAGTGGTATTATTATTATGAAACTTTACAGAGAAAACTATGAGCAATTTCATTGCGCTGACACTTCTAATTAATGTGTTGTTTGTGTTCTTTAAAGCATCCCAACTCTGCATTCACAGCGGAGGCTGATTTGTGAGGCTGGAAAGAGAAAAGTGTGTGGAGTTGGGGGATTGAGAAGAGAAATGAACCTGTGCGACGGCCTCAGTCCTCTAAACCTAACCATAACCATTTCCTAAAAATACAATATGTACAGTACATGAAATCATGTAGTGATGCAACAGAAAAAACATTTTTGGCTCCACAAAAGAAGCTTTCAATTAACAGATTTTAACACAACCACTTTTCTAAAATTCTACAGAACTTTATTCCACTATAAAGAAGCTTCTGCACAATGGAAAGGTTCCGTTGATGTTCATGGAACCTTCAATGCCAATAACGAACCTTCATTTTTAAGAGTGAAAGGAAATAGTTTTGAATTGCTCACAGGGGCTCGAACGCCATTCCTACTCTATTCACATTTAAGATGCTCGGTGACCTTTGACACTTGGGGTTTCCCTGTCGTGTGGATATCCCTGTTGCTCTGCAAATGTTTAAAGGGCAAGTTGAGTCTTGGAGGACGTCTTGGCCCCGTCCATCATTACAGCAGTGCCCTTGGCTGGAGCATCATGTGCACACATGCTGAACTTGGCAGAAGATCAGTGAGTTGGAAGCGCATGCCTGTACATTAATTATGCCTCTCACGTACCCACCACTGTGCTAGGTGTATGTCTTTAATTATATACCCCGAGTTTGACCTCTTAGCAACGGAGTGCTTGTTTTCCTCTAAAGTTTTGAGCGGCCCCTCTGAGATTGAAGCGATGTATCAACAGTGTGTTTTGCTGATTAAAATGCGAAGTGGTATTATTCAACATAAGCGCGTCGGGTGAACTCATCTCAGGTGTTTTTCTCAAAGGGAAAGTGAGTAAAATAAGTTGGAGATGAACTGTAATTCATTTTTAGACTAGACTGTCTGCCAGGCATGGGTAAAATACAAGTGATGTGTAATTTTGATGAAACTTTACAGAGAAAACGATGAGCAATTTCATTGCGCTGACACTTCTAATTAATGTGTTGTTTGTGTTCTTTAAAGCATCCCAACTCTGCATTCACAGCGGAGGCTGATTTGTGAGGCTGGAAAGAGAAAAGTGTGTGGAGTTGGGGGATTGAGAAGAGAAATGAACCTGTGCGACGGCCTCAGTACAAGGTATGAAAGTAATTATTTTTGGTTTTCAAGATTTGGGCATATTTATGGGGCATTACTGTAGAAGCGGGCTGTTTAATGTTATTTGCAGAGAGCACACATTGTTTTCATCAAGCACATGAGAAACGGAGGGCACGGCTGAGAGAGATGTGACCTCAGCACTATAGTGTGCAGCTTGACTCATCCGATGGGACCTCAACAGTTGTTATGCAAGCTACACACACTTAATAATGGAAGCAGGTCTGAAAGTTGACAACTCCTTGAATCGGCGTTTGTCTGGGATCTTTTGTGAAAAGCAGCCGGAGGCACGAGTATAACCCTGGGTTATTATCACTAACTAAAACTAATACCATTAAAAAAAACTTTAATTATAGGTAGTTGCCTAGGCAAAATCTAATGTTTGTTTAGTTTAAGACAAAGTACTAAAATAATTAAAGATAAATAAACTAAAACAAAAAAAAACCCCAAGACATATTTATGCATAATTATAAACACAAAAGAGAGAAAAAAAAAAAAAAAAAAAAAAAAAAAACCACAAAAAAAAAGAACAAAAAA